>NC_135724.1:1697500-1810000 GCF_964656455.1 Halichoerus grypus
GAGAGAATTACTGATACAATAATATCGCCAAGTTACGAAAAGCTCCCTGTGTCACGTGTACTCAAAGTGCGCTGCATGGGTTGTTCCATTCAACAATCACGATGGCCATATAAAGGAAGTAATTCTATCACCTCTGCTTTGTAGGTGGGGACACAGAGCTGAGACGGCAGCCTTTGCCCACACTCACCCATCTGAGAAGTGCAGTGCTCAGAAAATGGCCATGAGTCCAGAGTGTGAGCTCTCAACCACAATACACACTGTACTAAACACTACAATGCACTTCACCTGTTCCAAGGTCAAAGCCAAGATAAAACTTCCCCATGACCTTTTATTAAGCAAGCATCCCACAGTGCAGGTGATAATGACCTTATCAATATTCCCAAAATAAAAATACATGCGCCCCAGTGTTTATTACAGCATTATTTATAAGAGCCAAGATATGGAAGCAACCCAAGTGTCCACCAACTGATGAATGGATAAAGAAGATGTGGTGTATACATATACAAGGGGACATTATTCAGCCACATAAAAGAATGAAACTTAGCATTTGCAGCAACATGGATGAAGCTAGAGGGTATTATGCTAAGCAAAATAAGTCAGTTAGAGAAAGACAAACACCATATGATTTCACTCATATGGAATTTAAGAAACAAAACAGGTGAACAAAGTGGGGAAAGAGAGAAATCAAGAAATAGACTCTTAACTACAGGGAACACCAGGAGGGAGGGGAGGGAGGGCGGTGAGGGGATGGGGGGAAATAGGTGAAGGGGATGAAGGAGGACACTTGTCGTGATGAGCACCGGGTGACGTATGGAAGTGCTGAATCACTATATTATACACCTGAAATTAATTTAACACTGTATACTAACCATACTGGAATTCAAGTGAAAACTTAAAAAGTAAAAATAAGTAAATAAAAATAATGACAAGTTTCATGTGACCATATTTTCTTGCTGTAATGTTTCTGAATGTGAGCTAATGACATAAAGACAGAGCACAGCTCAGGATGAACATTTACACATAAAAATGCCTCTATTTTTCACTGACAAGGAAGGCACTATGATAATTTTTGCATAAGACAAGGACCTGTGGTACTTTTCTTTTTAATCCTTAAGTGACGTGTAGCATGTTCTGTGTGTGAATAAGGCTAATGCCCAGGTTTGCGATGATAAGACAAGAGAGGACAGCCAAGACACTCAGCGGAAATCCCACGTCTCCGCCGTCCTGGAAGATTCCTTTGCTGGATAGGGTCCTGGGAGGAAAGTAAGAGCATCATTTCTTGTCAGATGAAGCAAAAGGGAATTTGGAGAGGGGTGCCTGGGTGGCTCAGTGGGTTAAGCATCAGACTCTTGGTTTTGGCTCAGGTCATGATCTCGTGGTCATGGGATTGAGCCCCGAGTTGGGCTCTGCACTCAGTGTTGAGTCTGCTTGTCCCTCTAGTCTCCCTCTGCCCTTCCCCCACCCCCCACTCGCAGGCTCTCTCTCTCTTAAATAAATAAAATATTTAAAAAGAAAAAAACAAATTTGGGGAGTTATTAGACCATGTGGACTATCTAGTAGGATGGAAATCCAACTTGGAAAGATCTGGAGGGCTGGTCAGAGAGCAAGAAACACAGAAAATGTCTTAGAGCAAGACCGTCCTGTCCGCATGCTGCCCAACTCCTCCTGCCTTCCTGGAGTCATTTTCTCAGGAGTTGAGCGGCCAGCCTGTCTGTCTGTCTTAACTCACAGTCCCTCTTTCTAAGCATACTGGGTGGAAAAGGGTTTCAGCATATGCTTGCTTAACAGTTGGAAGCAGACATGTGAACTTACCCTTCAACAAAATCTACACACAAAGAAGGGGAAATTTCCTCCAAGAAAAGCTGAATGCCCCAAGGACGCTGAGTAGGGCTGGAATCCCGAAATGGCCCTTTCCGGCTTGTGTGCAGCCCCCCGCCACTCCTGTCTGTGCTTCGGCAGCTGCAGGAGCAGTGGCCGGTTCAGAAACAAGCGCTCCAGAGTGGCTTAGCTGTGCAGGCCAGGGGTGTGGAGCAGAGTCCCAAGTTCACAGTGCCCACGCCTTGGGCAAGCCACTCACGCCAGGTTTGTGGACATCAGTGTGCTGATCTGTAAAGGAGAAATAATGTCCTCTTTGACCTTTGGTTAGCTTTCAAAGGAGTTTGTGAATTTAAAAAGAGATGATATGACATGATTTTTAACATGTAAAAAGCACCACATATATTAGCTGTTATGATTAGTATGAGTATTATATATAACTGAAGAAAAAAGAAAGTATAAAATTGTTTCTTTGACCTCTAGTCTTATATTCTGGAATTTTCAAATCGTTAACTCTTAATCAGAAATATAGAAGTAAAACATTTTTTATGTTGAGCAGGGAGTTACAGACACGGTGATATTGCTTGGGAAAATCTTGGTATTCATGACATTTAAAAAGCAAATGATACATCGCTGAGCATATTCTGTAAATGCTCATCACATGTCTTATGAGCTCTTTGTAATTTATTCCAAGTGATTCATGAGAGTACATTTCCAAATCAAAAGGAAGATGCAGAATTTGATTCATATTTTTCATGGTAAGGGACAATTTGTGGCTAATGACGTGAAAGACAAATCAGGGCTGAGCTCTCGTGAACCTCCTAAGAATATTAGCAAGAACTTTGTAGTTTTGACAACAAACTGAGCGGAGCCAAGACCTCTAAAATCATTTGTCTGTTTAAACTAAGCCTTCAAATTATGAAATTGGAATTCTAATGCTATATTCCCTGGCGAACAATCATTTTTTTTTCATTGCAAGCTGCCTTTTTTTGAAAAAGAAAGGTACTATCATTTCCATTATAATTCCACAGCAATTTTTTCTTTTGCTTAGCTTCCCAAATTATTAGTTTAATAAAGGGAAATGTTAGTGTGATTTTAATTCCCTGAATAACATTGTGGATGGTAAGAGAAAATAATACAATTGCTTACTTGGCTGTTTATAACAAGGTTACACATTTTTCCCCACTGCTATAGTGATGTTATGTTTGTTATCATAGATTCATTTACTTTAAAAAAGCAAAGGTTGCACAAACCTTAGAATTTTGTAAAAACATTGCAGTTGAATCAATCAATACACATATCGAAATATTAATTTTTAATATGTAATTGACACATTATATAAATACCCACACAATGTAATTTCACTCTGTTCTCTAGAAGGAATTGTGTGCACCAATTTCCAGTCCCCAAGATGATAGATGTAGGGCCCACAGACTTATTTAAGCAAGAAGAGTTTGGAATCTCACCTTACACACAAGCTAACAAGTTTCCCTACTACAGTTCCACAGACGCCGGCAGAAGACATGAGACTCCTGGGTCAGAGATGAAGGACAGTTTATTACTCACAGTAAAAGCATTCATCAGAGTGTCAGCAAGAGCATCCTTCTCTGAGGCCTGATTCCTACTGGACAACAGGAAGGGGCGGGTGATACCAGCACACACTATGGGTTGTATTGAGAGAAATCTTGATCTTAGTAGATCTGCATCTTTATAATGGACAGGCAACGTGCCTTCCTTTAGCTCCAGGGGGAGACACTAGCTCTGCTCACCATACCAATATCCTTGGAAAGATAGTTTGGAACAAACGTAGTCATTCCTCTGCAAGGAAGATGCATGAATTATTTCATCCCCATTCCACCTAGATCGATGCCTAGCATATTGTCACCACTCCAAGAGTTTCATTGTGCCTCCTCACATTAATATGCACCCACAAACCACAAAGGTCACCTCTGATGTGGCCCCTCTTACTATAGTACCTTTTAAATGGTATGAATTGCAGTATAAATTCTTTTATATCTGGCTTCTTTATTCAACATTATGTCTATTGTTGCAGCTCTATTAAATTGTTGTGCCATATTTCATTGTGGGCTTATACCACAGTTTCGGGTGGTAGCAGAGTGATACATCGCCATGTATTTAATTTCCCTGATGAGTAACAATGTAACTGTTATCAATTGGGATAGTGCCTTTTGTAAACTGGCTGCTCAATTCCTTCATCTATTTTCCTTTTTTATTTTTTTTAAGTAAGCTTGAACTCATGACCCCAAGATCAAGAGTCACATGTTCTACTGACTGAGCCCGGCAGGCACCCTATCTAGTTTCAAAAGTAGATTTTTTTCTTTCATCAGTTTTGTTAAATTGGACTTGTTTAAATGTCTATTTTATTTAATTGTTTAATTTCTTAATATAAAGTTTGTTAAAATGTTAAAATATTCCTTCACTGTTTTAATTATTGATCTGTAGTGTTATCCCTTTGTCATTTCTGGTATTTGTCTTTTTTGTTTTTCTTAAATAGTCTTGCTCTGTGTTTATCATTTTAATAGTATTTTCTAATAGTATTACAGTATTTTCTGCTATTTGGAAATTTCTGTCTTCTATGTTTGCTTTCCATTAGGTTAATTTTTTCCTTTTGCCTTTCTGATTTTCCTTCTTTGGAATTTTTTGTTTGACTTTTTGCTCACTCTATTTCTTTAGTTGAAAGTTTAGATCACTGATTTTAAAACATTTAATTTCTAATATTTAATACTCCTGAAGCCAGTTGGTTCTCTGAAAGTTGGGTGTTTGGAGGAATTCATAGAGCTAAGCATGGGGTTCGGAACCCAAGATTAGGACATCAATTTGAAATAAGATTAGCACTGAGATAGGGAGGATCCTTCCTCAGAAAATCTGTCTGTTCTGGGTGCTGGATAGGTAGAGATGTCACCATGGCAGGAGATGAGCATTCTTTGTCAAACTATGGATAACAGGTCTTCCAAGTCATGGGGCAATGGGAATTAATGGTAATGGTAGACCATCAATCTTCTCTGTGCTTAGTTGGCCTGTGGATAGAAAGCATTGATCATCTTTTTACCTGAAGCCTCCATCCCAGATTTTTGACAAAATTCAAGGAGGGAGAAGAGGGTCAAAATTATATAGTGAGTCCGGTGCAAAGAAAACATGAGTTTGATGAAATCATTGTGGGAAATTAAGAAAAAAAAAATGAACATTAACAACAATATTCCTGGTCATCTCCCACGAGTCTGACACATTGTCAAGACCTGAGACTGAAATGATGAGCAAAAGCAGACACAGTTCCTCCCAATCTAGCAGTGACTATATTTTGTATTTCAAGAATACATTTCTGGAGATGAAGCCAAATATGTGGTGCCTGAGAAAATCCTCTCACCAGTTCACAGCGATGAGAACAATTTGCTTCACACACAGTATCTTTTTATTGAAAGACTGCATCGTAGTGAAACACTCTTGAAATCATTTTAAGCAACAATTAGGGATTCAAACCTGATTTAGAATTCAATCACATGTAGGGTTACCAATGCAAATAACACAAATGGGGTGAAAATCAGATGAACGGAGAGTGTCCACCCCAGGCTAAAAAGAGCAATGAAAACTATAAACTATCTCATACTGACTTTGGCTGGAAGCAGACGAGTCTCTTCTGACACCGTGTAAGTTCCTCCTGCTTACAGACTATTCAAAATCTGAGAATATGTGCATACTGGAGTCAAGGAATATATTACAAACATCTTCATAACAATTTCTTGAACTAAATTTATGGCAGTTTTCATCTAAACATAGAAATTTGGGTCTCTCATTCCTCATTTGCTTGTGTTTTTGGAGAGGACCCTGATTATTTTCTGAGGAAATCTTATCCTCTTTGTGCTGATATGGAGTAAAATCTTGTTTATCAATGGTGAAAAGTTATTTTGGTGTATTTCCTGAAGGATGTACTCAAATTTCTTCTTAAAATAATCCAGAACGACAGAGAGTCACTTACCTAGACTGCATTAATTTGGCATCTTATAAAATATCTTCCCTTTACTCAATTTCTCTTATTTTATTGTTGTTGGAAAATGGTTTCCTGCATTGGGAGATGTTTTAGAAATCAGCTGGAACAAATACATGACCTTCTTCACTAAGGAGTGTTGGGGAGGATGTGTACACGTGATGTGATGCATAAGACACCTCTCGTCTTAGTGTTTGCCCTTCCCCTGAGCAACTGATGTGTCGTTATTGTTTAGATAGCGGGAATCTTTCATCTGTTCTGTTTTGTTCCTTACTTTGGATGCTGGGGCATTCAAAGTGAAATTTATGATTCCCCGTGAAAAGTGTTGCGGATCTGAGGGCATTTGGTCTGGGTACCAATCTTCCTTGTGGCTCCTTTCACTGTTCAACATTTACTTCCTCTTCGCTTCAATGTCTAGCTCATTTTCACATTCTTGGAATTTTCACATTTTTATATGCTGCCTAAAATCCTCTGATGAATAAGAAAAGCATAGAGAAACAAAATATACCCAGATGGATCACTAGTTACGGAGATACCCGTTCCCTCTTTGTTGAAATTATTTTTATGGTGTATCCTCATTTAAATACCTGGGTGCTTTGAAAACATTAGGCTGTAGAGCATGAGGTCATCTTTTTATGTGATCCTGAGAGAGAACTAGGAACAAGTCTGGCTAAGAGATCATGATATCGTATAAATTCAACATGAATGATGACTCAGCAGTTGGGATCAAAAAAAGATGAAAGAAACGCAGCATGAAGCAAACTGAGCCTCAAAATAATACCCAGAATGGATTTATTGGAATAAAAAAGAAATTGGATCTAAGCTCCTTGAATGGGGACACCTGTTGTGATGTGAGCGCCCCTACTGAGTGGGAGCGGAGTGGTAATGTGGTTATTTAACATTTGAACCCTGAGCACTTACTGCAGAGAAGGACCAAGTGCAGAGTAGGGGATAGTCAGGGGCTGTAGGAGCCACCAGCACAGGAGGGATTAAGCACTGGTCTAGAGCACCCTTTGTTTACTAAATCAGGAGAGAAAACACCATCACTCCTTTTCAAGATGTTGTATCTTATAATTTAAAAATAAATTTAAATATTTAATTTGTATATTTTAAAAATGAATTTGATTTCTCAAATTTCTCAATTTGATTGAGAGCTTTCTTTCTCTTGAAAGATTTCTCAAATGCTTGAAAGCATGTAACAATTTATGAAACTATCTTCTTCATATACTAAAGAAACAGAGTTAAATATGTAAACATAATTGCACATACAAACACCATGGTCATTGTACTCGGAAAATTGTTGGCAAATCACAGCTAGAAGAGACCAGCTTTAAGTCGAGAAAGAGAACAGTCATTAAAATTAACTTTCTCTATTATAATTATGCATGGCTAAATGTTTTGTGTCATTTTTTGAGTATCATACAATCCTTCTGGTATCGTATAATCCTTTTACTTTGTTGTCTTCCAAGCATGTGACATATAAACTCTCTCACCCATGGCCACGTAACTGACTCCCAGGATTAACGGATACGCTCTGGTCGCGCTCTGTAATGGACTTACGGACACCAGAGCCAGCGGCGTGGGCAGCGCCAGGCCTGCACCTGCCTCCCACCCCACGCCCCAACCCACCGTTGGAGTTTCAGATCTGCCCCAAGGCAGGTCTGCACATTTACCCCCAATTCTGACTATGCCACTGTTCCCATTATCCTAATGGTGACCTTTTTATTCAAGTAATGAAAATAAACCTGAAAAATAGGAGTGAAAAAATGTTTTCATTTATGTGAAAAAATATTTAAATGTTCCATAAATACTTAATAACATTTTTGATTGGTTGGTTAAAAAATTGTACCAGAATGTGCCAATAATTGGGGAGGCCTGAAAACCGTTACTGTAACACAGGAGAATCTTGCTCTGCGATTGTCTTGCCAGCATCTTCAAATGTTACCTTTCTGATCAGCCAGCTCAAGCCGGGAATACAGAGGGTGCATCGCGGGGTTATCTCAAGTCTCAGGCCCCACACTCCGAAGTAAAGAATCTCCTCGGCCCTGCATGGTAAGACTGACAAAATAAGGTACATTCACATACTTTACGTTAACAATTTTTAATTTTCTATTTTTAAATTTAAATTATCTACATTTCCCATTTTAGCCATTTCATTTTTACCTACACACAAGTCACAATTCTTCAAGATAAAAGACCTGCCAACATGTATGATACTTTACCTTTCTATAACCTAACAATATCTTTTCAGATTCAACTTGTACATTTTTTGAAATGTATTATTCAAACAAAGTTATCTAGGTACCTATTTTATTCACATGTAGAAACTGTCCTTCTTGATTAAAATGACAGTATGGAAGTTTTCCATGAGCTCAACCAGTAGGAACATTTCTACGACTTGGCATAAATACAGTGGAATCACCCTAATGCGTGCGGAGGTGTTAAAGAATTGAGGAAAACAGCTAGGAGCTGGTTTTCACGACAGCAGGGATGTAAAAACATGAAGCCACTCTGGAAAGCAGTTTGGCAATTTTCTTAAAAACTAAACATGCCACCACCATGTGACCCGGTGGTGTACTCAAAGCAGTTAACCGAGAAGTATGGAAATCTGTTCACACAAAAATCCACACAGGAATGTTCATGGCAGCTTTACTCATAATAGCCCCAAACTGGAAACAACCTAGATGTCCTTCTGCAGGGCATCCATTCACAGAATTCTACTCAGCAATGAAAAGGAACACACGAGACACACAGGGAACTTGGATGGATCTCAGGCCCTTACGCTGAGCAAAAAGGCTAGTCTCAAAATCTTGCATACCCTACTTACCTAATATCCTCAGAATTGCTAGTGTGTAGAATGGAGACCAGATCTGAGGCCTCGTGAGAGGGAGGGAGGGAGGGGTACCTGGAAATGACCACACATGGGCATTCTGCAACAGACCTTCTGCATCTTCTATTTAAATCTTTTGCAATGAGTTTTATCAAAAATGTCCCTTAGTTATTCATTTACCTTATCACTAAAGTCCAGAATAATTCCCCGACATGAAAGATAATTTAGTGCCCTTAGTTATTTCTCAGAGAACGGAGCAGTCCTTTTAAACTGAGTGGGGCTTGGAACTCAGTGGAGGATGAATTCTGAAATAAGTGTAGAGTTTACTTGGTCAGGGAAATGGCACACTTTACAAATGTAAAAACATCTCTTAGTTGAATGACTAATAAAATGAATTGAGAGTAGCCCGGGAATGGGAATTTTCGAGATGGTGAATGACGTAATTTGTGGTGGACAAAAGGTTTCGCTGAGGGACTTCCCTAGAGGTAACGCTGTAAATGTAGATTGAAAACAGGCTGCAGTGTCTAGAAAGCTTCTCGGACAACTTCACGGCAACCAGCTCCCCAGTGGAAGGGCTTATATTGCGTCAATTACGTCTTCTGTTCTTCCCGGATCAAAAGAGCATTTGTCTGAATATGGCTGGGGGGCTGTGGAATGTGGGATCATGCAGCCCACCGGCCCGATGACATCCGCAGAGCTGGCAGCTTTGGGGTGCACGTGATCCCAGTCATGCAGTAAATACCCACAAGGGTTGCTGGGTTGAGTCCATCCCATAATGTGGCCCAGTTCCGGGGGGGCCAAACTAATTTAGGAAGGTCTAAAGATGTGGTGTGGCCCGAGCCTGACCTTAGTCAGAAAAACCCTCCAAAGCTCAGTAAATTCTAGGACCCTATCAAGTATTAAAATTAATCCAGGTTTTTTTGTGGAGGAGACACTACAAATGGGCGCCTAAGTGATCCTGGATTAAAGCAGACCGTGGGTCTTCCTTGAATCAGAGGCAGACCTAGAAGACTTGACACCTAGTTTGAGCTCTACTGTGAGTCAAATGGAGTATGTTTCTTGGGACAGCACAGTGGGTTGTTTGGGTCTCCTGAAAATTCATGTCCAACTGGAAACTGGATATGACCCTCTTTGGAAGAGTCTCTGCAGATGCAGTCAAGCTAGGAGGAGGGTGAACCGGCTTAGGGTGGCCCTGCCCGCGTGACGCACAGGTGTCTTAGGGGCAGACGGACGCTAGCGCGCTCAGGGCGCACAGAGCGGAAGGGCAGGCGGAGACACACTGTGTGCCCGCAAGGACAGCACATGGCCCGCAGCCTCCGAGCAGGGGCGGCCAAGGGAACCCCCCGGAAGCCCCGCCAACGCCTTGGCTTCGGACCTCTGGCTTCCGGAGCTGTGAGGACATACATCCTGCTATTTGGGGCAACGTTTTTTTATAGTTACTGGTGAGGCAGCTTTGGAAGAGTCCTACAGAAACAAAGGGATTTTGCAGTTTCAACTCTCGATTCCTTTCTTTTCTTTGTGGCATTGACTCGGCATCGGAGGTAAGATATCAGAGATGTGGGAAGGTTTTGGACACGGGACACTTTCTCAGCTCTCCAGTCGCCCGGTGTGGGCCTCAGGCCCGGCTTCTGGATTCGGGCACGCGGGGTTGGGAAGACAGTTCTTCGGATCCTTGGCTCTGCTCTACTCCTGGAGCCCGCCTCCGCATTCCCGCCGCCCAGGGCCCCCAGGGGCTGCGTGCACGCGGAGCAGCTCTACTCCGCGGGGGTGGACCTTGGGGCAGCTCCCATCTCCGGGGCAAACAGAAGGACGAGGCAGCAGCGAAGGTCGGGGCTGAGCCAGCGGGGATTCGTCAAGGTCGTGGGGAGATTGGATGGAGGGCTGAGGGATTTAAGGTGAGCTGGCCCTTACGGGTTTGGTGCTTCCCCTCATATACCTATTCCGCGTCTGCTCTCCCAGGCACGGCCCGAGGTGCG
Organism: Halichoerus grypus; assembly: GCF_964656455.1. Lineage (NCBI taxonomy): Eukaryota > Metazoa > Chordata > Mammalia > Carnivora > Phocidae > Halichoerus > Halichoerus grypus. The sequence continues at coordinate 1,708,125 of NC_135724.1, forward strand.
TGGACCGCGGTGTAACAGGCTCCCCCGTTCACACTCAGCTCAGAGTCCCACCCTGGGCCCTGCTGTAGAATTCCCGCGGAGCGCGCGTGGGGTAGGTGCACCTGCGCGCTTGTCTCCATCCCTCAGCCGGGCTGCTGTGCTCGCGGTGTTGGCCAAGCCGGGGCGGGAGGAAACCTGCTGGGACAGGAGCTGGGGAGCTGCCTGTGGGCAGGGAAGCTGGAAGGGCGGCTCCGGGGCGGCGGGCTGGCTAAGCTATGGGGTCCACGCACGCTCCCCACACTCCTCCCAGGCGTGCTCCCCGCGCTCCTCCAGCCGTGCTCCCCGCGCTCCTCCACCCGTGCTCCCCGCGCCCCTCCACCCGTGCTCCCCGCGCCCCTCCACTCGTGCTCCCCGCGCCCCTCCACCCGTGCTCCCCGCGCCCCTCCATCTGTGCTCCCCACGCCCCTCCACTCGTGCTCCCGCACTCCTCCGCCTGCACTCCTGCGCCAGAGCTGGGCTGCACGCGGCCACTCGTGCTCCCTGCGCCCCTCCAACCGTGCTCCCCGCGCTCCTCCAATCGTGCTCCCCACGCTCCTCCACCCGTGCATCCTGCGCTCCTCCACCCATGCTCCCCGCGCCCCTCCACCTGTGCTCCCCGCGCCCCTCCACTCGTGCTCCCCGCACTCCTCCGCCTGCACTCCTGCCCCAGAGCTGGGCTGCACACGGCCACTGTGCGCCCTGCGCTTCCACCTGCGGGCCCGCGGGAGCCTCAGGAGGCCGGGACAGTTGCACACGGGGAAAGGCCGTGAGGGAGAAGGGAAACACTTTTCCAGTATTAACTGCTTGGCTTTGGATTTACTGAAATTCACTAAAATCTCAAAATAATATGAGAATAGGTCTCTTTCTTTTTGTCTTCTTGTATTGCAATCACATTTTTTAGAGTACTTTATGATGGATTTTTAAAATTCCCCAATTATATATTTACCCAGTAGTCCTTAATTAGAGATTATCACATAATTACATAATTACAGACTTTTACAATGCATATTATTTACTCTATAGTCCGTGAGGAGCTGTTATGGACTATCGTGTAATTGTATAATAGGGGATGTTATAAGGCGTACTATTTATGCAGTAGCTTGAGCCATTACAGTGGGTGGTATCAAGATGTACTTAAAGGATGCTCTGGATCCCTCACCCTTCTGCTGGAGCAGGAGCTGATTGGCTGGGGTCCTGGGCACCGTGAGCAGTAAATCATTTTGGATGGAACCCACCAAAGCAGGCCTGTCCATGTGAATGAAGACAGGGACATGGGTACAAATTACCTGTGACAACAGTTTGGATTATAAGTCATACTGTACTAAATAAAATCATTTATTTAAAATATCTGAAAAGAGTACTTGTTGCATTTTTAAAAGTTAATATATGTGTTGCTTCGACAAAGTGTTAAGGTTAAATGTGACACCACAGACCATCACCTTTAGGCTGGTACCTGAAAAAAGCCATCAACATTATAAACTTATTTTTCAAAAGTGAACCCTTACACGTCCCTTTTTAAAATTTTTGTAGAATTTAGGAGCCTCAAGTGGTTGACACTTGCTGTCATTGGAAGGTACTTGAAAGAATGTCATTAAATTCAGGAATTCTGCCCATCACACACAAAGATGATCTGGTTTGAGATCATAAGGGTTACATTTTTGTCATTTCTGCAAAAATAGGGTACACTCTCAGAGGGTAGCCCTCAAAGAAGGAAGGACATATTTGGTCAATTCCTGTAGTTTTGATGAAAGGACTGATAGATTAAAATACTTGTCCTGGTCCTGGTCATCACACTTGCTAGTGGTTTAGTTGGGTGACCACCCAGCCCAGTGGAAGCCCCCTTCCTCTTCTGTGGGACTTCCCTTTGCCAGGTCCGTTCACCCACAGCGGGGCGGGGGGCAGGCGAGCATCTATCTCATGGAAACCCTGGCTAGGGAAACATTTGAAAGCAAACATGGGAATTAAATTAAATTAAAAACCCGGACTCATTGGCATGGTGTCTCCCAAACAATTATCAATCTGCTATTTCAGTGACTTTGGGGGGAAGAAAAAAGAACAGTCACACAGACAGAAAAAAAGAAAATCAGCAAATTTCCTTTTTGTTGGGTCTTCAGAACATACAGGAAAAGTGTCTGGTCCCAAATTAGAAAATTTTATTTTGTAGTTTCTACGGTTGCTCTCCCAAAGGGAGAAGTTTCTTATCGTCTGTGCGTTTGCTTCATGCAAAGTGTTCCCCCCCCAGCGATCCCCTTCCCGGGCCTTTGGAGGGATTTTTGATGCTGAAATAATGCGTGGGAGACAAAAGCAAAAATAAAATCGCATTCTGAATTGCTAGAGAGCAATTTGCTGAAAGAATGTGACCATCATGCAAATACACTTCTTAACCATGGGGCTCACCAGAACTTCTGATGTTTAAAGAGACACAATAAAAACAGATTGCAAGAATATCCTTATTTTGTAAAGTGAGGAATGGAAAAACATTAAAAATGTCATTCGAGTAATTTACCATGCCTGGTGGAGCCTTCACGGCTTACAGGTGAGGGACAGACGTCTGTGTCAGATAGAAACCAGCCGGCCTCGGGGCTGTGCCTGGGAGGGAGGGCGTGCTTAACCTTTCAAGTGCTAACGTATATAAAATAATCTGACCATGAGTCAGAAGTACTTGCAGGCAGCAGCATGGAAAATTAGAAAACAAAACACAAACAAGGATTAGTTAGATTTTGGTTCACCTCAGGACTTCAGAGGGAGCTTCTTCCCTAGTCACCACATTAGGTAAATAAATAGATGTGATTAAAGGAGCAAGGTTTAGGGTTTTCAATTAACATAAATTCACAACAGCTTGTCAGTAACCGCGTTTTAGCCAAGGCATCATACCACGCTTATGATTTCAAATAGATCCAAGCGGAAATGATCCATACAATCCACACACTCATTTCTGCTCCATTTTTCACATCGCCCAGAAGTGGGTATCTCTGCAGCCCTATGATGGAGCCACGTGGTGCCAAGTGATGTAACTTCTCCTAACTATCTGGTCGGCAAGCGTGCATCTTGAGCTTGCACTGATTTGTGCCGGAATAAAAGTCCAATGGCGAGAGGCATTGCTGTGGATGTGGTTGCCCTGTTGTCCATATTGTTTCATTGTTCCTGCATAAACCAAAGTCATGTCTCTTCTGGAACAAAACAAAACAAAACAGATGATGGTTTGCATCCATCTTTCTTCTCAAACACACCTACCCACAACTTTCTGTATAAAACCTCTTTCTAAGGGATTCCGTGGCCCTGGGGGATCTGTTCACCAACTCAAGCACTTATTAAAGAGGGCAGTGAAAGAATTGGAGAAAAGAAACATCCTGCTTCATGCTTTCGGGGGTTCATAGTATTAATAATGTTAACATCATTATCCTGTCTTAATGCCATAGAGACCAACAGGCAAAGTCATTCTAAACACACAATTCTTCTCAACAACGGTGTCCCTCTAGACTGAATGTTTGCGCACCCTCAGAATCCGTCTGTTGAAACACTACCCATATGCAAGGTGATGGTAGGAGGCGGGAACTAGGGGGGGTGATTAGGTCTTGAGACTGAGCCCACATGAATGTGATCAGTGCCCTTTTAAAGGTCACGAGAGAGCCCACGCCTCCTCTCTGCCGCAGGAGGACACAGCCCAAAGATGGCCTTCTCCAGACACCCCCTCTGGATCTTGGAATTCCAGCCTCCAGAGCTGTGAGCATAAACATCTGTCGTTTATGCCGCCCAGGCCGGGGTCTTTTTGTTACAGCAGCCTGAACAGACTAAGATAGAAGTGCAACTGGCTATTTAAAATTCATGTGATCCAGCAATATTGTGTTTCTCAGGAGCAAAATGTACAAATGAAATTCAGTAACAAACCAAATATATTCTTTTTTAAATTATATTTTATTATGTTATGTTAGTCTCCCTACATTACATCATTAGTTTTTGATGTAGTGTTCCATGATTCATTGTTTTCGTATAACACCCAGTGCTCCATGCAGAACGTGCCCTCCTCAATACCCATCACTGGGCTAACCCATCCCACCACCCCCTCCCCTCTAGAACCCTCAGTTTGTTTCTCAGAGTCCATCGTCTTTCATGGTTTGTCTCCCCTTCTGATTCCCGCCCCCTTCATTCTTCCCTTCCTTCTCCTAATGTCCTCCATGCTATTCTTTAAACAAACCAAATATATTCTTGAAGCTGAATGCCTCCCAATACGATGGACAGCAAAGACAGCCTTCCTGTTGATTAATGGTCTTGAGGTCTTAGTCTGCACCAGGCGCTTGGAGAAGCCCAAACAATCTAGAGAAATAAAAATACTTTTTCTTTCAAGGATCTCACAGTTTAGGGAAGAGGCAGAAGTAAGGGAAGAGCACATTTTGATACAGGGTTGTAAGTATGGGGCAGGGGATTCAATGGAAAGCAGAGTGGGACTCAGACAATGGAGCATCTTCTGGTAAATAAGATAGTGCTAGTCCGTCATCCAGCAAATGCTGAACTGAACATTGGTAATGTCTCCTTAAAATATCTTTGATAAATATTCACTGTGGTTCCATAAAATGTGCCCGTTTTGAGAATGTTACAGTTTAAAAGCCTGTAAGCCCTGGTGCCAACAACCTGCTGCCGTGTGGAACATACATTTACAAAATGTCAGCAAACTGATTCTGAAATATTTAGGAGAGATGGACAATCCAACAAACTCATCGTTGGCTACGTGTGGGCGTGTGGCTGGAGCTCCGTGGGGCCAGGCTGACCTGCTCGCTCAGCAGGGAGGGTGCAGCGGCGGGCCCTCCTGATGGCGGTCCGGCCACCGCACAGAGCCGTCTGAAACTTAAACCCACCCAGACCCCAAATTAAAATACAAGCTCACCTCCTTGTGAAGGAGGGCTTCCCACAGTCCCTGCGACTAATATTCCTAATAAAGCATCCTTTTAACAAAACTGAAAATCAATAACAGGAGAAGTTTCAAAATTGACACTAGCCTTTTGAGAAACTGGAAATAGATCTTCCTGTCAAAGGCTAACATGGCTCTCCTCCGTCTAGACTGCCCAGGGAACAAAATTATCCGATTTTCATTTCCTCAATTTCACTCCACAGTGGTAAAACGTGTGAGTATTGATTCACCCGCTGAAACAAAAAGCAGAAGAGCTCTTCACCCCAGCAGGGTCAGACTGGTTTGTGGGTGTCTAATTATACCTACAGAGAGCATATAAATCTTCCCCAGCCATTATGGGAACACGCCAGTCCAAAAGCATCATTCGAATTCTTTAACCCACCACTCATCCTCCTTTTGTTTTATGGGAGGTCATGGATCCTAGAGTTAATATTATCATGCCTCACAGACTTTCAAATTTGTATCGGAAATAAGATTTGCTGCATGAGAAAGCTGGTATGCTTCTCTGTTTGCACAAGCAAATCTATAAATATGCATCACGACTGTCTGGCTATCCACACAAGGTGTGGATGAGCAGGAACTGTAGAGAGGCTTTTATTTCTTGCCCAGGGCCCCCAGGAAGGATCTGACTCACAGGTGATCATTTCCCTCTGAAAGTAAAATATTTGCATCTCAGGAAACACATGGAAAGTTTTCAAATTATATCATTAAACTCTAGAGGGTTAATTTCCCACCAGAAAAATAGTGGATTATACCAGAAGAAGCTACTTAATCCTATATATGTTATCAAGATTTGTATTGAAATTATAATTAACTGTCAAGATAGTGGGTTGCATTTTTCAATCACCTTGCCAAGTTCAGGTGAATCACACTAAATGTTCTATTGCTTTCATATTTTTTGAAAAGCAATAAAATATGGTATTTTTTTTAAATTGAAGAAAGCAAGAACTACCATCAAAATAAGGATCTATGATACACTTCTTATCTCAAAATGACCAGTTTCGGGAATGGGACTGTGACATCTACTTGTCAAAGGAGCAACATTTTATTTGTTAGGTTTCTCTCCCGCAAGCACGTGCATGTGGGATCGGGCATCGCGGGCCATTATGCAACCTGCTTTGTTTGCTTGTGGATATTTTTCCAAGTCAGCAAACGTAGATATACATCATTCTTTTTAATAGCTGAATAGTATAGATGTCTCTAATTTATTTTAACAGATTTCCTTTGATGCACATTCAGGTCGATTCCAATTTGCTCTAATATAAATAATGTTGTAATGAACATTATTGTGCTTATATCTTTTTTTGACTTATCTACTTCTTTCCATTAAATATATCAGAATCAAATTTGACTTTGAAAAGCTTATTTCACATTTGCTCATTTCGATGTGTTTTGTCAAATCATCCAGAAACCTTCTATCAGGGTTCATTCCCATGCTGACCCCCATGGGAAAGGTTACTGGATCTTTTTATGTCTCTTCAAGAATGACAAAGGACAAATGAAATTTCAAGGACATTTTTATTTGTCGTTGTTTGATTATTAGTGAAGTAGAACATCTTTTCATATTTTACTGGCGACTCATCTTTCTTCTTTTCTAACTTCTCCATCAGTTTGCATTTCACATGTCTTGCGATTAGAGAGTGGGCTTCTATTTATTAATGCTTAAGCTCTTTATAGGTCTGATTCCTGTGTTGCTGTTTACACTGAGATCTTTACTGACACCAGATTTATTTTAGCGTGAAAGGTAGTGCAAAGCTCCAGCTTTAATTTTTACAGCATCGTTTATTAACCAGTATTTTGTTCTGTTGATTTGAGATGTGTCTATTTCACAGAATAAATTTCTCCCTCTGCTTAAGCCTGTGTCTGGGCAACTTGTTCTTTCCACATGGGCACATTATCTTTGTTATCAAGACTTCACAATGGACGAGCTCATTCTCTAGCGGGCCTGATAGCTGTAGCGACCCCACAGGACTGCTTTCTGTGAGGACAGAACGATATAAAAAAATAAAATGGAAGCACAATGCCAGGCACATGGCAGGGGTTTCTTATGGGGAATAATAATTATTTTCCTAGTTATGCAAACATGTTTCTTCTTTCAGATGAATTTTAGAAGCAATTTTATAAAATTCCTAAATTAACCCATTGTAAATGGGTTGGAATTTTCATTGATATTACATTAAGTATGTTAGTTTATAAAAGGATAATTGATAATTGAAGTCCTTTTGATAGTGAGCCTTCCTGGCCAAAAATAAACTATTTTATATATTCAAGATTTATTTTACACACCTCAAAGTTGTGTTATAGTTTTCCCAAATAAAAATTGGTTTTGGTGGTTTTATTGTGTTTCCCCCCCATGTAATACTGTACATATATATTATACAAACACAATTACATACTATATATTTATATGATATTATAAACGGATTTTCTTTATTATCCTTTTATCTGTTTTTGTATATCACCAAATCTATTGCATGTGCATTTGTTTTTAAACTATCTAGTAGATTACTAGACTCATACTAGACTCATGTATATAAATATGAATATGTCTTCTTTTATCTCTACACGTATGTGTGTAGACATACATATGACTCCCAACTGTTCATATGTCTTTCCTATATATGTCTCTCTATATATTCGAAAAAAATTCTGACAATCTCCTGCTAATGCTACTCTTTTCTCTTCTGTCAACATTTATCCCTTAGTACTTTGATCTTGGAGAATTCATTGGCTTGCACTTCCAGGAGGAAGTGAACAACAGCAGAAGAGGGAAAAGTACTTGATCTGCTCCTGATTAAGGAGAATTGCCGGGCACTCTCCTGAGCGTAAACCTTGGTACTACATCAGCTCATGTCCTCCCCCCTCCCTGGTTCTGCGGCCCCCTTACCTCTTCTGCCCCTGCCCACACCAGCTCGCCCTCGCTGGCAGAATTCCAGAGGCCCAGAGCGGTTCCAGGATGGGAGGCCCAGGCTGGTCCTCTCACTACCGAGGAGGAGGGAACGAGGGATCGAGATGTTGTCTGTTTATAAGGCGATTACGCCATAGCCATTTCTGCCCAGAAAGAGATGTCTCAGAGATGGGCTCATCCCCCCCCATGGCTATTTCCTTTCAGACATTGACATTTTAACTTCCTTTTGTTCATTTCAGCCCTTTCTGTGGTATGGCCACTTGTTGATATGCAGTGTCTTGCTATATTTTAGTTAAAGCATATACATTATTTTTAGTAATGCAACAAAAACAACTTTTGAACCTACAAGGGAAATCATGTGTTTTCACAGTGTGGTGGAGTGGCTAAGGAAGCAGAATGTGGATCCGGAGAGTCAGCATTAAAATCCCCATTTGCCTCTTATTTTAGGACCTTAAAATTGGTATTTAACCACTTATGCCTCACTTTACTTTTTTGATAGCATTGTTACTATGAAAATTACCTCATTAAATTTGTAGTAAGATTTCAGGAGGTAATGTGTGTACAACGTGTGGCTGAATGAAGTCACAGTGAGCCCGCACTGTCACAGGGAGGTATTGCCATAAAGTCTGGGGACTCGGTAGGAGGGGTCCGTTGCCTTCTTCCCTGCTCTTGGATAATGTTCATATTAACTTCTGTAAATAGGACATCTTACAACCAGATGTTTTATGAGGATTGGAAAACAGAAATGTCAAGGTTGTTTTCTCTAGCAAAAGAAGGAATTTCTGCTAATTAAAGGGGAGCCCCATGGCTTGCCAACTTGCCAGCTAAAACGTGAGCCTGAGTGGTCACCACCCCCGGGAATGGGCTGATGGAAGGTGGACAGCCAGGTCCTGACTCTCTCCTAGAAAATGGTCCAGTATTTAGTGTAACACAGTTTGTATAAAAAGTGTCATATCATCACCACCCAAATGTAAGGGCCTCATTTTTTTCAGTGTTCTATTCCCTACAGCTCCTAGAGGAGTACTGAACAAATAATTGGTGTCCAACTAATATTTTCTCAGTGTAAGATTTGGGACTTCATGATGTCAATAGAGGTGATTTTAAGCTCTATGAAAAACCACAAAGAAAGGGGGGATATATTTATTACTTAAAGTTCCTTGCATCTTCTTTATACCAGATAATAACAGTGAGGTGTCCTTCTCTGGAACCAAGGGCAGGTGTCCGTGCTGTGGATTATAAAAGACTCTGGACCGCCGTGTGCACAGCTCCACCTGGGCCCCCCGAACCACCCCTGTGTGATCTGGGGGACCAGGGAACTGGCGTGAACATGAAGATCACAAGCACTGAACTGTGAGCCACAGTCCTTTGTCTCTGGGCTCCGGTCTCCCAGGCTCCAGCAGACAGACTGTGGCAGGTTCACTTGTCAGCTCGTTAGTAGGAGAAATTCTCACCTCTTCACTGTTCTTGACAACCACAAATCTGACAAAGATCTGATACCCAGAATATCTGGGATATATAAAGGCACTCAAAACTCAAGAAAAAAAAAAGGCCTTTGAAAATTGGGCCACAGATCTGCACAGACACTTCAGCAAGGAAAGTACTCAGGTGGCAAATAACCACATGAAAAGATGCTCACCATCTTAGCCATTAAGGAAATACAGGTTGAAATCATACGGAGATACTATTGCACGCTTATGAGAATAGAAAGTACTTCAGAAAACCTGACAGTAGCCAAGCACAGTTGGTTCTTGCCTGTTTGAACAGCGGAGGACCATGAGGCTGGGGACACGCAGCCTCCATAATCAGTGGGAATTAAAGTTGCTCAGTGAACTTTACACACGTCTCTCACGGCATTAGAAGCTCTCGTACTGTTGGTATTAAATGTACAGGAAAATGAAAATAATAGTAAAACTAAGATTTACGTAAAACTGCAATTTAAAACATGAGAGACAACGAGAGTTAAAATGACTGGCTTCTTTGGTAAAAAGACTTCTCGAGAGTGATGCCGACACCTTCGTCGTGGTCACCTTTCTGTACGAAACACAAAACAGAGCGGGCATCCCTGCCACGCCCAGGTGAGCATCCCGCTCCCCTGAGTTAGGATCAGTGTCTGGCACAACATCCATGTGGCGCAGTAGCTCCGGGACCGAGTGCGGGTGAGCTCTGCGCAGACGTCACTTCTCTGGGCGGTCCTGTGTCATCGCAACGGGCCACTTCGGGGCCCTGGATTCTTCTGGCTGCGTGTTGGCATATCCCAGCTCAGCTGTTATTTACTAGAACGTCACTTACCTTTCACGGAGATTTCACTTCCAACGTTATCACTTTATTACTTCGTGCACCCCTACCTTTGTTTGCCCAATCTTCCCTTTCAGCGATCCGTTTTGGGCCAGTGTCACATGGGAGACCCGTGGACCCTTCGCTCTCTGTGCTTGGACCGCAGCAGATGCACACCGACCTCCCAGCTACGGATCCTACGGAGGTGCTGTGATGTCCCCGATCACTGCGCGGATCTGTCATTTCTGTTGTTTGCGGACTGATGAGCCAGCAGCGACGTTCGCACTCGCTGTGATCACTCACAATTAACACACCTGGTCCCTGAAATCTGAACGGTGTTGTTGGGGGGCAGGTGCTGCCGGCTGAAGCCAGTGCTGATCAGAACCCCGCCAAGTGGGAGCGCGGGACCGGCGAGGGTGTGGGGAGTTTGGAGCTCCCACGCGTTGCTGGTGGGGACGCGGAGGGTGGTGGTTTCTTACAAAATCAAGCGTGCACTTACCACATGGCTCAGTGGTTCCGCCCGCAGGCGTTTGCCTTAACTGAATGTCCACACAGAACCTGCACAGGAATGTTCATAGCAACTTTATTCCTAATTGCCAAAACTAATTGCCAAATTAGTTGCCAAATACTGAAAACAACCCAATTTCCTTAAGTGGGTGAATAGATACACAGTGCAACACAACCCGGGGGGAAGAACTATCGATGCATAAACCTCAGTGGACGGACTACAGAAACGTCATGCTGAATGAGACAACCCGGCTGACATACTACATGATTCCTTTTTTATGATATTCTGGAAAAGGCAAAGCTTATGAGACTGAGGACAATTCAGTGGGGGTCAGACTGCAAAGAGAAAGAAGCAGGGACTTTTTTGGGCCACAGGACTAATCCGTGTCCCAATTTTGGTACTGGTTACCTGAATCTATGTATGTGTTAAGACTCATAGAACTGTGTACACACATACACCAAATAGTAACAATAAGTTAACTTTATGGATTGTTAATTTAAAAATGTTAGAATGTCTGCTCTGTTCTTTCAAATGGGTACTTTTGGGGGAGAAAGATTTTGCTAAAAAGGAAATATATTTTTATCAGTCTCAATGTAACCTTGTATATCTCAATTGTAAGCAATTTCAGCATGTAATAATTCACTAATGTACTAATGTATGCACTGAAAATGTATCCCTCTGAAATTAGGTTGTAGCTCTAGGTAGAGGGAGAGAAAGGGGAAATTTGTGGGCAGAGGCTCTGAATGAAAGCTGAATCCTGCACTGGAGAGTCAACTGATGAATTACTGAACACCACACCTAAAACTAATGATGTACTATATGTTGCCTAATTGAATCTAAAAAAAAAAATAAAAAGATGACCAGCAAAACAATGCTGTTTTGGGGACATGCACGTAGGTAAGAGAGTCAAAGCAGCTGACTCTAAGGGGTGGGAAAGTAGGGGAAGGGACATGGTCAGGATCCTGCTATTTGTTTTTTCTCTCTCTCTTTTTTTTTTTAAGATTTTATTTGTTTATTTGACAGAGAGAGACAGCCAGAGAGAGAACACAAGCAGGGTAAGTGGGAGAGAGAGAAGCAGGCTTCCCGCCGAAGAGGGAGCCCGATGCGGGGCTTGATCCCAGGACCCTGGGATCATGACCTGAGCCGAAGGCAGACACTTAATGACTGAGCCACCCAGGCGCCCCTTGTTTTTTCTCTTTTAAGATTTATTTGTGTATTTATTTTAGAGAGAGAGAGCATGCAAGTGGTGGGGAGGGGCAAAGAGAGGAAGAGAGAACCCCAAGCAGACACCCGCTGAGCATGGAGCCCGACATGGGGCTCGATCGCATGACCCTGAGGTCATGACCTGAGCCGAAACCATGAGTAGAATGCTCAACCAACTGAGATACCCAGGCACCCCAGGATCCTGCTGTTTTTTTAAAACAATCCTTACAGAACTATTCTACAATGATATACATGTTGATTATTAAAAATAAAATCATTTTAAAATTTAAAAGAACTAAATCCTATGTGGCATAGGACAAAAACAAATTAAATGTTATTACACCAAAATATGAATAGTGGTTATATTTGAGAAATGAGTGATGGCATACATCTACTTCATTTCTTTTGTTATTTATATTAATTTGTAAATAATTTGTATAATTTAATGTTTACAAGTACATGTATTTATTTTATCATAAGGAAAAATCACATTTTTTAAAGTTTTTGGAATGGAAAGGGTAATCCCACATCTAAAAATGACCCAATGCATTGCTACCATCTTATTTCTTCTTATCACAAATCAGAAATAACAGCATGTGAATCATTAATGTCTTCCTCTGAACAAATTTTGAGTGGTTGTAGATGACCTTTCCAAATTGGGCAAGGTCCAGCTATCTGTTTGCTTATAGATAGGCTGGTTTCTGCATAATCAGTGTGCCTATTTGTATTTTAGTATATAATTAAAATGTCCTTTAAGTGACTCAGCTAGATATCACTTGAGTATTTAAGCAGAAACCATGGAACTAAATCATAAACCAGTATATAAAAACATCTGTGAAGTACAATCTTAATACAACTAGACTTTTTCTATAAGAATATATTAATACACTTTAAAGAAAGTAACTTTTTCCACAAGTGCTTTATTTTCAATATCAAATTATCACCAGTTGACTCTAATTTTGTGATATCACACTCTGGATGAGCGAAACGATATAATTTTTGAAAAGACTTCGTATGTGTTTGTGCATTAAAAAGTCAAAGGCCCAAGAATTGCATGTCTATAAACTAGATAAACAAAATTTTCGCTTGGTAAACTGCCTGCTTGTTTCTAATTTGTTTATAACACAGTATGAGTCAACCTCGACACGAAAAGATTTCAGAAGACATGTCTCATATAACCCAAATTATAATGTGCATTTATTTTGTATTTGCTGTCCACGGACATCAAAGGGCACATCGGCTTTTCCCTAAATTGTTCTGCTTCAACTGTGAAGATGCTTAGAGAAACCACAAATAAAGAGTTCTAAGAGTCTGGAAGTACATCAGCCATTTTAGAGCAAATCTACTTTCCACCATAAAACGTACCAACTCTCTCGGTGATACCAGGCTCTGATGACCGGCGTGCGGGCGAGAAGGTCCAGGTCGCAGACTCCCCGGCCGGCTGGATGTCTGGGTGCAGAGGGCCAGAGCCCCAGGACTGAAAGCCTGTGTGTTGGGAGGACCCCAAGTTAATTGTGGAGTTGGAGAGAGAGAAGTGTCCGGTGAACCCTGGAGTGTGCCGACCGCAGGGACGAGCAGGGCTGGCCCAGGGACTCAGAGCCTCTCTCGCACTGTGAGGGAATCCGCCGAGGAAGGAGCGGACAATAGATTGGAACCCAAAAGCAAACTTATTTTTTTTTTTTTAAGATTTTATTTATTTATTTGACAGAGAGAGAGATAGTGAGAGCAGGAACACAAGCAGTGGGAGTAGGAGAGGGAGAAGCAGGCCTCCCACCGAGCTGGGAGCCTGATATGGGGCTCGATCCCAGGACCCTGGGATCATGACCTGAGCCGAAGGCAGACACTTAACAACTGAGCCACCCAGGCGCCCCCAACTTATTTTTTTTGTTCACCATGTTTGTTTATTTACCAATTTTGCCAAAGTGATCTTCCAAGGATAAAAATAGTTAGGGACCTTAATTTCTCAAGCAGATCTCAAAGGTAATTAGTATTTTCTAGCCCCAAAGTTATCAACTTAGAAAGTTACTGCAGCACGTCTCTAAAAACTGGATGTTTCATTACAAAGTGCTCACGTAAGCATACTCCCTCCCTGGTGCAGAAGGGAGTGCAGGGGACCGTGGAGGTGTGTGCAGGTCCTGACTTCCACGAGGTTCTGCACAAATGCCCCCACCCTCCAGGGCGTGGGAGGCCTGAGGAACAGGTGCCTCTCTGACCTCGTCCATCACAGACAGCCGGCTGTTTGGACGCTTGGGTGGACAGCCCCCAGGTGGAGGGATGAGGATAAAGAACTGAATGAATAGAATGGATGGGCCGTGCTCTCCACTCACGGTGGGGCCCGTGTGCAGCTGTGTCGGTTTGGCTTTCCCAGCTGCAGCAGGACTGGTCCCCATGTCCTCAGGAGGCTAGAAGAGAGTGTAGTAAGGGGTAAGCATTCCCCTCCGTGGAGCAGGGATGGCTGGGCCCCACGAGGATTACGTCCCGAGTGGATCGCTAGCAGGGCCAGTCCTGTCTTCTGGCCAGAGCAAAGGAGAGTGATCCAGACGCAAACCTCTGTAAGGGCGAGAAAGAAAGCAACATTCGTGAGTGTCCTGCCGCATACTGGACGCCACGCCTGCCCGCCCTTTGAAGACGTACTGATTATTTCTATTTTTGCAAATTAAACTAAGCTTTATAGTTGTTAAGAAACTGAGCCCAGGCTGCACACCCACGTGAACGCTGTCAGGGATCTCCCAGGATGTCCCAGGCAGTGCCGTGTGAGAGCCGGGGAGCTTGCCTGCGTCACGGTGGGGCGGCCGAGTAGGGAAGCTGCACTTGCCCAAGTCCAGAGCGAGGATGCCGGCTGCGTCACGGGGCATCTTCCAGACCTGAGTGACTGGGCGCGGTCAGCCCTCTCCTCCGACGCCCAGCACGGTGCTCCACCTGCTTTCCTCCTGGTGTCAGGCTGTGTGGACCTGGGTACTCAGCTATCTCCTCTGCTGAGTACTCTGCACATAAGTGGAGGAGGCCTCCCACTCCTGGTTGGAGGGTCCCCCTGGATCCTGTTAACATTTTACTGTAAAGTAATGACATGGCACCGTTAGCTGCAGAGACGCTGAGTGTCGTCTGCGGGCAGTCCCAGCGCTTCATATGGCTGGGTCTGTGTGTCTCAGCATCTCAGGCGCTGTGCGTGAGGCTGGTGAGGCTGCCCGGGGACAAAGACCCGGCTTCTTGGGTCTCTGAGACCCGAGACACTGCACGACCTCCCAGGACACTGCAACCCCTCCGCTCATCTCAAGTCTGTGCAACGCAGAGCTAAGAAAGGGCTTGGTGGCCAAACCCACGAGAAAGTGGCAGGGCTGGGGGCCGAGGCCAGTCTGAGCTGTACCTCAGGCACACCGGTGACGGGGGATCCACACTCGCTCCCACCCTGAGCACCCCCTGCTCCTGGATGTGGGTTCCTCCGCTGTCTCCTCCCAGCCCGAAAAGAAGTTAGAGGCCTCTAGTGACATCTCTGGGTCAAAGCACTTTAGGTCCTCACTTCCTGCCTTTCTGTTTTGCCTTCGGGCCTCCTCCAAAGACACGGGGGCCTGCCAGCCCAAGTGCAGGGCGTCAGAACCCCCAGAGGTGACCCTCAACCCACGGGGGCGGGAACAGGTGGCCAGAGGCTCCAGCTCCCGTCCTTGGGTGGACAGTGGTCCCTGCTCGTGCAGCAGACCTGAGCCCGGTTTTCTGTGGCAAATCCTCGGGAAATCACCCATGGTGACCTCCCCTCCTTCTCATTCCTCTGCCCCCCTCACCTCTGCCTCCTGGGATCACCCCTAGCAAGTGGTCTTCACCAAGCTCCTTTCTCGGGCTCCCTCTCTGGGGGAACGCAGTTAAAAGCCAGGCAGATGTTTGCCTCCTCACACACCCCCTTCTCCGGGGAATCCCGGAAGGCACCCTCAGCCGCTGCTTGTCTCAGGGTGATCGGAGCTCAAACCCACAGGTGCCTCGCCCACAGCTCCCGCCTTCTCCCTCTTTCTTCTCCCTTTTTGCCAGAAATTTCACATCCACAGCAACATGGGCAGGAAACAGAGGGGGCATCGGGTTCTGGAGACAGCTGGTATCCTCGGAACGCACCCCCCTTCCTACTAAAGGATTGTCCTCGGAAGGGTCTGTGTGGCCGGGAACTGACTTCCCGCAGGGAAGTGGGTCCGTGTGATCAGGTCACCAGGCAGTGGGAGCAAAAAGCATGCACACTGGTTTTGGGGCCAAGGCTTCTGAGACTAGGTTTGCCTTTTTGCCCTCTTTCCCCCTGACTAGCTCCAATGAGGCCCACAAACCTGGGCTGGCAACACACAGGGGAGCAGCCGCGGTATTTGAATGAATTAAAGCAGAGCTATCTCTTTTTGTTAGATGAATGAAAAAATAAGCTTTGATTGTGCTTGAAACTGTAGGTATTTTTGGACTGTTTATAGAACAGCACGCATTCCCTAAACAGGTGGTTGAGCCAAAGCCCAGCTTTGTGGGCATGCCACAGGCAGTGAGTAAGGAGAGAAATGCATCCACAAAGTAAAGCCTCGGATGCTGTGGAGAATCAGGACGAGCAGCCTGTGACCCCCCATGGGCGGGGGCTGAGGTCCCTGTCTGTGCCTCACTGTTAGCCCAGTTCCCACCTGCATTTGGATTCCACAAGGTTTTCTCTGAGTAGATCCCATTTTTATAGGACTTATCAGCGGATTTCTTTTCTTTAAAGCCAGAGGGTTCCTTACCAGCAGCTGACAAATCAGCCCCGGGCTGACCTGCAGGTTCGCGTACCTCCAGCTGCCTCTTCCCGGGCGCCTGTGATCAGACGTCTGTGGACGTAATCATAGTACAGACTGCAAAGACCTGTCCCTCACAGATGCCTTGCCCAGAAGAACTGAGCTGCCTTCCAATACCATGTGTCTCTGAGTCCCATTCAGAGCCCCCTCCTCTCTCCTTTTCTCATGGATCTGCCCATGTCTGCACATAGCTTCCATTGGTCAGGGTTCTCCAAAACAACAGGACCAAAAGGATGGATGGATGGATGGATGGATGGACGGAGCTATAGATATCGATGATATAAAGAGAGAGATTTTAAGGAATTAACACATAGGCTTACAGACAAGTCCAAAATGCACAGGGTAGACCAGTAGGCTGAAGGTGCAGGGAAGAGGAGATGTTGCAGATGGAGCTAGAAGGCCGTCTGGAGGCAAAATCTCCCATATTCTTGGGCAAAGTCTGTCTTATGTGTAAAGACTTTGACTGATTGGATGAAGCCCACCACATTATGGAGAATAATTAGCTTTACTCAGAGTTTGCTGATTTAAATGTTAATCTCACCTAAAAAGCATCTTCACAGTGACATCTAGACAGGTGTTTAAACAAACATCTGGGCACCATAGCTAAGTTGACACGTAAGTCACCATCACACACGCTCCCTTCCATTTACTTAGACCAGCCCATCATTCAACCTGGTTCAACTCTATCTGCCATCTGTTCTCCAACTCGAAATCAGAAGATCTTTCTAAGTATTCATTGATCTTATCTGCACTATGTTTAAAAGGCTTCCCTTTTTAGGACAAACCAAATTCCTTGACCTGACATACGTAGCCCTCATGATCTGCACACTAGTATTCGTATCTTGGGTCTTGGATGCCGCCAGCCATGCTCAGCCTAAAGTTCTATGGTGGGTCTCTCCTTTCTCTGGGGCTCCCAGAGCCCACTTCATCGTGTGGGTTCCCTTTACTTTGCATGCTTATACCCAGTCCAGCCCCCGCCTGTCCAGGAACACATGTGTAAGTCCGTGTGTGTGATCGTGCACTCGTGCGTGCAGACTTTGTTGGCCGGTCTGGCATCTTTTCTAGAATTCAGAGGGGCCCCACTTTCTGCTGGAGGCCTTCCTTGTTCTACATGGAACAGAGAGCCCCCAAACTCGTGCCCTTCAAACATACACCACATCACGTGTATCTTTTTACCTGCTTGCCTCTGCACAGGCTTGCAGAGCACGATTTGCTATTTACCGTTCTCACCACAGCCCAAGCCTGGCCTGCGGCACATAGTAGATAGTCAGTAAAGATGCCCTGAGTAGTGGATGCATCAAGCAGAGGTGTCTTAGAGTCATCACGAGAGAATCTGGTGTTCTCGGACCAGCACGTTACAAGGATGCTTCCCATTAAATCCCTATTGATGTAAATAGCAACCAAACATATGCCAGTAAATCAAATGGGGTGGCTTTCAGATCATCGATTTTGGGGGAAATGTAATAGCCCTGGTCCTTTCCAGCTGAAATAGAAGTTTAATAGAACGTTTGTTTCCTGGGGGCCCTGTAATAAAGCACCCCAACCGGGGTGGCTTACAACAACAGGAATGCAGGCTCCCAGGGCCCTGAGCTAGAAGTGGGACATCAGCGTGTGGCAGGGCCACACTCCCTCCAAAGGCTGTAGACCCTTCCTGCTCCTCCTGGCTTCCAGCGTTGGTGGCAATCTGCGGTGTCCCTTGGGTGGTGAACCTCATACCGCAGTCTCCATCTTTGTGCTCTCACGGCCCTCGGCTCGCCTGCTCTGTCTCTCTGTGCCCAAGTCCCTCTCCTTCCTCCCGTGAGGACAGCAGGTACTGAATCATGGCCCACCCCACTCCAGTGGGACCCCACCCCAACTTGAAGGCATCTGGAAAGACCCTGTTTCCAAATAAGGCAGCATTCATAGGCAACAGGGGTTATGAAGTCAACACATCCTTTTGGGGGGACACAGTTCACCACCAACAGACATTAATACAAACAGATGGGTCTTTCTGACCCTAAGTGATTGGTGCCCTTTTCAGTCTGGAGACAGGGATCCAGAGCAGTTTGGACGCTGCCGTGAAATGCTGTACCCTGGAGCGTGGAGTGATGTGCGGGGCCCCCTGGAAGGCTCCCCGGAGGAAGCAGCAGGTCCTCGTTCCGCCCTGTCACCTCCGGCCAACCCCCCTGCAGTGCACCCGGCCCTCGCTGCTGCCCCACCCTGCCCCCTCCCCATCCAACAGCACCTGGATTATTTTATCAATATTTGTGGCACCATATTTCTAGCCATTAAAAAGGTTAACATCCTTCAGAGGCCGTTTAAGTCCTTGCTGCCTTCAGATAATACACTTCGCGGCGGCAAAGCACCCAACAAATTTCCTGCAACATTAGCTACATTTAAAAGTATAATCTTATGCAGCTTTTTCTTGCTCAACACATTTCAGAATAATGGGGGAACGCGTCTATTTACAATGGAGGAAATAACACACAGTATTTAACACTCCTTACGATGCTTATAATTACTTGAGGTGCAAACCTGAAGGCAGGGTGAGGGCCTGGAGCCGATCCCCAGAAGTGGGGAGCGCCTGAGCCCAGGGGGCTGCAACCAAGCCGCACGTTCCCAGAGGCTGGGGTTTGTCTAATAAGTGGATGCAAGGCACACGGATGTTTTTAAACATAATTACTCTATGCAGAATGAACAGGCTTAGCCCTTGTGACTAGTGCACACCGAGCGCCATCAGCAATAGTCTTCCTTATAAGGCTGCTCTCTGTGCCGTGGAGCAGAACGGGCGGCTGGGGCCCGTGTTTTGTGTCTGGGGCTTTCAGTCTAGCGCAAACGAAAATATATAATTCCGGGCCACTCTTCTAATACATCACAGTCATTTTCGGCACTTTAGCTGTTTTTCTCTCTACTTTTCTTACAAAATCAAGCGTCATTACAGCGGGTCTAAAGTGCACGTTAGTGCTTGCAATCTACCCATGCTTTTCTTTAATATTTCATCATTAAATAGCAAAATAACCTGATATGATCCTAATTTAGTGCCAATTACACTGCATTGATCAAAGTGACCTTTTCATACTGGAGCACAGAAATCAATCCCGCTGTACGGCAAATGTCAGGGGAGGAGAACAACATATAATCTGTGACAATCAAAACATTACTTACAAATGAAATCACCAATGACCCGCACGCCAAGGCAATTTCTGCATGATGGGCGCTGTTTGTGTTTGCAGCTCTTGTTGGGGATTTTTTTGTTCCCTACTGTCTGCCCCCAGACACAGTGGTGGTATTTCTCTGTTCCAACGATGATGGAGGCAAGTGGTTGATTCCCAAAGCTTGAGTCAAAGGAGAACCCCAGAAAGCGTCTGAGGTTCCTGACGTGTTCCCAAAACACAAAGGAAGGGCCCTCGCAGATCCCTCCCTGGGCCACTTCCTTGAGTCCTGTTCGCAGCCCTGCATGGATGGGCCCTCCAGGGCAAAGCGTTGTTGGGGGACAGGTGTTTGGGGGGGCAGAATCACTGTGCAGTTTTCAGCGTGAAACTTCAGAATTCCCCTAGGACTGGGGTATGTAAATCCAGTTTAATCCAATCAATACATCCCACCAGGTAAGATTCCAGTGGGCAGGACTCGACAGTCTCTGTTTCCCAGGACATGCACCTGGCTCCTTGGGACACGCAGGCCCCGGAGGGGATGCTGGTGCTTTGGGGCGCAACCTCCCTGCACCTGCTGTTTGTAATGGGAAAAGCAGCGCACACTATGGGTGGGCAGCTCTGGGAGGCCTGGTGCCCACACTACCCCCCACGACTGTTTTGTGTGATTCTGGGCAAGTCTCTGAACTCCACTGGCTCTCATTCCCTCATCAGTTAAATTGAGAAAGTAGTGAGCATCTCATGGAGCGAAATGATTTCATGGCATTTCATGGGAGCAAAATGATTCACTGTCAGCAAAGCTTTTAAAACACTGCCTGGTGCATAACAAGACCTTAATAAATATTAACTATTATTATAGCAAATACACAGGGAGGCGGATGAGTGTCCTCGCATTCTTGCATTAAGAAATAAGTAATCATCAAATTTATATTTAACTTTAAAAAACCTATCCTGGACTTAACCTTCTGTGCCTTAAAACGTCGGGCCGGGTTCGGTGTGCACGCCCGTAGCACATCTTTGACTATTGGACTGCAATCTTGGAAAGTCGTTTGACAAACGTGGCAGACATTTCTTTCCAACTAAAGATGGACAGCTCCTTGCTTTTCCCCCAAATGTCCCCAAATCACAAACATGGTCAAAATATCCAGAATGTACGCAGTACCCATGTGGCCTGAACTGACAGATGTCCCTCCTGATGTCTGAATTCCATGGTGAGCACAATTTAAGACATAAAATGTGGCCGCATGCCCCCCACCTCGGATCAGGACCCAGAACCTGGGAGTGGCTGCCAAAGGGGAGAAGCGCAGGAATCTGAAACGGTAAACTAATGTCCTGGGGTCCAGAGCCACATCCTGCTACCCCAAACCTTTAATGTGGCGTGAGGTGAGCTTGTCTGACTCTGCTGGGACGCCTAGTTCTGCGGGAAGAACAGTGACCGAGATGTCTATTCCGCGCTGGGGGAGCGTCCTGCTCCACCTCGCCCAGTCCTGCTAAAGCCACAGTCTGCCCCTACCGGGTCCCCTGCAGCCCCCACTGCTCCCCACCAGCCACTCGCTCGTGTCCAGGCTACAGTCCCAGGTCCCTCCTGTGCTGACGGAGCTGGTTCTGGTCCGCAGCTCCAGAGGAGGGACATCCCGGAGACCTGCGGGGTCCCCACCGCGGCCAGCGCCGGGGGAAGTGCTCAGTGACATCCCGGCGCTGGTTAAGAGCCAGATCCGATTCATTTCACGCTGTGGCAGAATCAGTTTCCAGTTTAATTTAGAAGAACTGTGTGGGCAGATTGTTGAGGTGACTTCCTTTTTTTTTTTTTTTAACTTGTTTTCCAATGCAATTTGCAGCTTAACAGCCACACTATAAATGACATGATTAAGTTTTATATATTTCTGTATATTTGATGTATTTACCCAAATGCAGCTGTCGTTTTGTATATGGTTTCAGATGTTTAGAGCTGAATCAATTGTTTGTGGTAATCACACTTTCCAGGGGGAAGCTTGATGTTTTCTTTCTTTCTTCTTCTTCTTTTTTTTAAATAAATTCTCTAATACAAACCTGAAACACCCAAAAAATACATTGAAGATTTCTATGTGAGCTTCAACAAAACTGGTTTTTACTCTCACAGAAAATATAAGTAACATAAAAAAAAAAAAAATCACCTCCAGGAAATTCTCTCTTCCTAATCTATCACTTTCAAGTTCTCTGTCACATTCAGCATCAGTCCCTCCAGGACCGGTCTGGCCGCTCTCTCCATCATGGCATCTGGGCTTTAGGGCCACTCAGAGGAGGCTTGTTTGCAGGACGCTGAGGGCCTGTATTTGCGGGTCTGAGAAATGCATTGTCATGTTCCATTTTGTGTTCTGCTATAGTTAAAAAAAATCATTCTGATTAAAAAATAATATACACAAAAACTTGTAGTCTATTTAACATTCCTTGTGATATGACTATAATTAACCTTGTAGTAAAACATGCAGAAGAAAAGAAAAAC
Organism: Halichoerus grypus; assembly: GCF_964656455.1. Classification (NCBI taxonomy): domain Eukaryota; kingdom Metazoa; phylum Chordata; class Mammalia; order Carnivora; family Phocidae; genus Halichoerus; species Halichoerus grypus. The sequence continues at coordinate 1,730,333 of NC_135724.1, forward strand.
ATTTAATTACCCAAATGGTTCATCTCTACAACCCAACCATTTGGACATTGAGATTCTGATTTTGTCAAATAAGTGTCTGATTTGTTTACTCCTATTCAGATGTTTTGTTGTGTGTAAAAAACATTACTAATCTTTATGAGATTGATCATATTTAGTGTGGCCAATGTTATATTTTCTTGTTCATGTTTGAAATTTTAAAGAGTGGGCTAGGAGCAAACATAATGACTTATTTGGCTTAGAAGAATTATAGGATAGAAATGCTGCACATTTATAAAGATATTTCTTATTTTTTTTTAAAAGCAATGTACGCAGAGATAATTTTAGAAGAAATGAGGTAGGATTAAGGAGGAGAATAATTGGGAAAAAGCAATAACTGATATTGTAAGTAGATTGAAATCTTTGCAGATGTGAGAGATTCATTATAGTTCCTATTTTTAAAATTCCGAATTTCTCCACACATAATTACGAAGAGTCTCAATTTATGTTCTTTTGAAATGAAATAACACCTAGCCTAGTTTGACATTTTTTTCTTTAGTGGGGATTTTTTATTTTCTTTTTCTTCTCTTAAGCATGGCAAATTAGTCAATTCTACTAAACCATCCAATAAGAAGCCCATACCTTTTTTATATTATGCTTATCATTCCACTAGATGCATTTAATAAGGTGTTTTGAAATCCTTACAGATTTGTATATATAACCTGATAGTTTTTAGCAGTACTATTTTTCTCTAAAGTTAGCTGTTTGCTGTCTTGCTTTAAATGCATTTACTTCATATCAATAAAATACTGAAGGGGAAATATTTGTCTCAGGATATATTTATTCTGTGTGTGTGTGCTTTCCTAGATGATCAGAAAACCTTCCTAAATTTAATTCCCACACACTATGTCAAACTAATCATTGTACAAGTAATAAATCATGCCCTATTAAAGAAACCAAATTTTCTGGACCTTAAGATTGGAAAATTATTAACCTAATTCTTTACAAATTGCACAGAAGATAATATCTGATAATCCATTAAGCACAACTTAATCAATGTCTTCCATCATAATGCAAAATGTACTGATAAGCATTCAAGCTCTGTTGATTAAAAGGGTATAATGTAATAGTGTCTATAAAATTCAGATTGCTGGAAATGAATATCTTGCTAATGGAACAGCCAGTAAATTAGATTTTCCTTACCCATTTTAAAATATATTTATGCTATGATAAAACAAGAGGTAGCAAAACACCTAAGAAAACATGATTAGTATCAGGTTCACAACAGTATTTAAGGAGAATGATTTTATATACCTGTGATTCTAGGAAGGTGGTTGGTTTAAAATTACGGTGCACCCAGTCCAAACTTTGTGTTTCTTTAGACTACCTCTGAAATGAATTTACTGCAGGTATAAACATATCTTCATGAGCCAGAAGCTTCTCCATAGCCTAAAATAGACTGAATAATGTGGTACCAAATCCAGTGACTTTAGCAACGTTTCATGACCCTGTGTTTGCTGGGTTAGTCCAAATTGTTTTAAAATGACATATTACAACATATAATTTTATTTCAAATTAAGAGTGGTTTTTTTTTTTCTGTACAATACTTGATTTTTGTATGGTTGATGTGATAAGATACATTAATTTTCAAGTGCAAAATACTCTGTCCCTATTTCTGTAGCATTTAGTTCACAGTGTATCCCAAGTAATTTGTCAGTTTAGATTTAGCTAACTGAACCCAAATACGTGTGTTTACCGATGTGTGTGACTCTACACAGTATACACCTTTATGAAATTGCACGACTTATACAGAGCGCAGTGAGGTCCAAATTATTTACACGGACCCGATGGCTCAGAATTTGGTTTTAAGAGGAAGCAGTCATTGACATGTTCTCAAACACGGGAAAAAACAGCGTGTAGATCTTGGCACATATATATGTGTACGTAATTGCTATTTCAAGTGAATATGGGTTTGCTAGCCCACTTCCTTCCCTCCATTAAAAGTTTTCTTTATTTATATAAACACGAATATTTTGCAATTATGATACACCATTGATCACAATTTTGCAAATTCAATTTTCTTTCGAATAATAAAGCACCAGCACATTAAAAAAACAGTGTACGTCCATAACGGTTAAGGTTTGTGTACAGGAGGATGGTAAAATCAGGTGAATGAGTGTCTGGCAGGGGGCTGGAGACGGCCCCAGTGCCGTGGTAGACGCGGGAAGTGTTAATAATGTGAAATGAAGCGATTTGCCCTCTTTAGAAGAACGGATGGTATCTAAATAGTCTTCCTTTTCAGTTATAAAAAGGTCTTCCAATCTGAACAGACAAAGCTATTCCAGTAGTTCTATTTGTTTAAGAAAATAGGTCTAAATTGATGAAACTAATCATTTTATACTAAGTGCTCTTTTTAAAGACCATTGCTGATTGCGTGCCCCTTTTGTAGCTGTAACTGAGCCTGAGACGGTACAAAATAACCATCTTGCCAGTTGTCACAACTATTTGCTCATTCTTTAATTAAACATAATATAGAAAACAGTATAATTCACATCTAATTAGAAATCCACTCCTTTAGACGGTGAACTCTTTCCAGCACTGATGTCAAGGATCACGTTGGGTGATGATAATGTCTGCCAAGGTTACTTATCTTCTTAGCCTGCCTCGAATTCATATCTGAAATCACTGCACCTATTTCTTGATTTTTTAAAAGAAATTCTTTTGAGCTGCCTCGTATTCCTTTACGAGCGGTAATGATGATGTTCGTGGAGGAGACTGCTCTACCCAGGCTGATTTCATTAAAGTGTATCTGATCAGGACTGTGAATCTCCTTTTGCACTAGAATTAAAACAAGTTTTTCCACCCAATAAAACAGATAATGAATACAAAATACGCTGAAAACACAATGACTTAGCACTTCTTACCTTCAGCAAATCACCAAGAAGGTTTTTAAATGATTTGCAAGCATATTAATTTGATATTTATTTGCCAAGTCATTTTATATAGTAAATCTTTCACAGCTGAAGCATTTGAACAATGGTCTTGGAGGGATACATCCCTGCTCATCTCACAGTCTTGGGAGGTAAGCAGTGGTCACCCACCTTCAAGATGCAGAAAAAGAAGCAGAGAAAAACATCTTCTGATGCCGACCCGGAAGCAGAGAAGCTCTGACCTTCACTTACTCAGTGAGCTTTCACTGAGCCCCTAATCCACGCAGACACTCTAGGTTCCAGGGCCTGAAGGCCCAACGGTGGTCTCACAAGGAGCATCCACTTTGACAATGACAGGGGCCACGAGATGGATGGCCAGGCCACCTCTTGTAAGGCTGTGGTGGGCATGTACCACTGGAGTACAGGGGGGTGGGGTGAGGGACGCCACGGTGCGGGAAGGCCTTTTGGAGGATGCTCAGTTTAATTGAGATTTGTAGGACACGCAGGAGGAGAGAGCGCATTGGGAGGGAGGTGGATGGAGAAGGAGGAGCCCTGTGTGCGAGGGGCAGGGAGGACAGACAGAGTGTCCACACCCACGCTGGGTAGTGGGCTTCCTTAGTAATTGCCGCTTAATGCTGGGTTTGTCTCTGCCATCCTGTTATTCACGTGTCGCCACTGGATATCTGGCAACCGTGGGGAAGAGTGCATTAAGCAGAGCACAAATACAGATTATGGAACAATGAAGTTAGGGACATTAGCTCAGGCCTGCTTTCTGCAGCAGAAGGCAGTTTGGTCTAGATATAGAGGATTTGTACCCGAGCCCCATAAGTGGAGTAGCCAGGTTAACAGTCTGAAGGATGCCCGAGGCCATTGGTACCCGGCCGTCCTTCAGCTGTGACCTGTGAGAGCAGAGCCTTCGCTGTCCCGCCCCCTGCAGCCCTCCTTCACTCTTTGGGTTCCCTACACACCACATTTTGGGGTCTTTTGTTTTTCAAATTCCTCATGTTGATTGCTACAAATCCAAAATCCTTGTTTCAGAGTAATGGACTCCAAAGGAGAAAGGAGCTATCTAAACCCAAACATTTCATTAATTGTGCCACTGATTTGCATTTACCAACCTCATCTACCTTTTCCAACAGTTCAAAGGTGAGGCTTTGGGGAGCACCAAGGTGAAGGAGAGTGGCCACATGGTCTGTCCCAGGATCTCCTTTACAAGGGAGACTTAGGGAGACCGGGCCCTACCCCATCCCCACAGCCTGGGAGGGAGGAGTGGGCTCCCAGCTGGGAGGCGCCCACGAGGACACCGCTTCCGGCATGCCCGCTGGTGGGGGGGCAGGAGGGGGCACAGCTGCTCTGAGCAGAGTAACCCCGGGGGGGGGAGGCCAACTGCCCGTGGGGCAGCGAGGCCACTCGTTTGTCCAGACTCTTCATCCACCGAGCGTATCGAGGGGACGGCGTGTGTCCTCCGGGGAGCACATACATGGAAGCCCACAGACAGGCGCATTTGCGGGCGGTCGGGAAGATGGACCCCGCTCAAGTGTGGAGAGCCACTTAGGGGTCTATTCACAACCACCCCAAGTGTCAACACGTTTTGCAAGAGGACAATTAGGAATGCAAATGTCAAGTTATCTCTGGCTTGGGTTCCAGAAAGAGACAAAACAGCACCATGTTTCCGTGGGGCTGTGCCCCTGAGGAGACACCCCGACTTGGAGAACTTTGTTTGGATGCCTTGGATAAAGATAGTGGAACTAATCCCCACTTGAATGGGTGATTGTTTATTTCTGCTTAGCGTGAATCGGAGTTAATTGTTCTGAATAGCCTTTCATGGTGGCTCTGCGTTCGGGGGCCATCTGGTGCAGACGTCCCGAGTTCCCCACTTGTGGCTTTTAATGTATGCTTCCACCCTCGCCCGGGGAGGCTGGTCCTCTGACTCAGCCGTCGGGGACCGACGGGGCTCACGTCTGAAGACCCCCCACAAAGGTGAGCTGGCGCGGAGAAGCTTTGTTCCTCAAATTAGAAATACTGATTCCCGCCATCGGCCATATGCTTCCATGAAGAGAAGCAGCGACACGTTTCTTGATAAACGTGAAAGCAACTCTGGGACGGGAACTGAAAGGGCTCACTCTCAGGAATAAATAAAGAAGGTGGGGGGCTTGGAGAGGTCGGTGTTTGAAGGTAAATCATTACGGGGGTGGTAAAGTTTATCAAATTCTCTGTAGTATTTTTGTTGAATAATTTGATTGTATCGGGGTTTTTTTCTGAAGGGAATACAGATACTGAATTTTAGAACATAAACTCACTGGACACGCGTACGTGTTGACGTGACCTGTAGACGCGGCCGCCGCTCCTACCGCGGCCCGTGGAGCTGTCCTGGGAGGAGGGTCTGAGGAGCACGGAGGTTTCCTGGTGCTGGAGGGGCTGGGGGGGAAGTCAGCACAGCTTTGCAAATTCGGTGAGGCGGCTCCGTATGGGTGGCAGGACCTTCGTGAGGAAGAGCTCCAAAAAGGCCCCTGGAACAGGAGGCTTGAGTTTCCCACTCAGCTACAGACGCAGAACGGCCCGTCTCAGTGCTGCAAGGAGCCCGTGGACTCCGGAACCCGATGACCCGCGGCAGCTGGGCAGAGGCCCCACCAAGCTCCGTGCTCTCCCCACACTGTCCACCTGCCCACGCTCAGGGCTCCATCCTGTGAGACGCCCCATGTCAGACCCCAGTGGCAAGCCCAGGCTGTCCCCTGTGCTTCTGACTGGCTGCACATTGGGGTTCCCACGACCCCCCCTTGGGTTCTATTATTTTGCAAGAGCAACTCCCAAAACTCAGAGAAGCGCTCACTTATCTTTGCCAGTATATGAGAAAGGATGCCATGGAGGATACAGATAAACAGCCAGACAAAGGGGCACAAAGAGCGAGGCTCCTGAGAAGACCTTCTCCCCCCCCGCCAGGTGCTCAGCAGCCCCGAGGCCCTCCGAACCCCTCCTCCGGGGCGTCATGGGGGCTACGTTACGCAGGCATGCCTGATTCGGTCACTGGCCTTTGGGGATCGATGCAGCCTCCAGTTCCTTCCCTTGTCGGGCCCACGCGCCTCACCACCAGCCCTGTCCTCAGTGGCTCCCAAAGTCACTTCATTCACAGAAACCCAGGTGTGGCTGACAGGAGCTTGTTAGGAAAGTCAAGACACCCTATCGCTCTCATCACTTCGGGAATTCTGGGGATTCTGGTGCTCCTGCCGGGAACGGGGACAAAGAACAAGCGTATGTTTCTATTATAAATCCCGGTGTCACACCCACCTGCAGCCCCCCCCTTCTGGAGGTCAGGAGGGCGCGAGGCACCGTCGCCCACGGGGGTCTGACGGGGGCAGCCTGCCGTCCGCCAGGCGGGGGGTGGCCTCGGGAAGGGGCCCACAGCACAGCCAGGGATGGAGGGTGCGTGTGGGACACAGCTCGACTCCCGCGCCCAGCCGCCTGCAAGACAGAGACAGAATTCCCCGCCGGCCTTGGGCAGAGGGGCTGGTGGGGTCACGCGGACGGTCAGAACTAGAGCTGGCCGTCCGGGTCCCCTGGCCCTGCACGGGGCGTCTGCTCCTGGGCAGCTTCTCTGTCCTCCTAGCCCTCTGGCACACTCAGAGACGGTCGCAGATGGACTGACCCGCTGGAGTCCCTCACCGTCTTTATGGCCAAACGCACTCATCACCGATGTATTACTCCTTCCATCTCCCGGCCCCTTTCCGACCCTCATTGCTGGTGGACTTGCGATCCCCGAGGACAGTCTGCAAGGGTTCTCCATAGCTTAGTGGGGATTCAGTTCGCTTTATTTTACACTTCCCTGTTGAGACAATTTTATCACACCTGTGCATCGTCAGGTATACAAAATACATCCCCGGGGCAGCCCAAACAATGGACAGTTATTTCTCACAGATCCGGAGCTGAAGTCCAAGATCATGGCGCCTGCAGATTGGGTCCCTGGTGAGAACTCGCCTCCTGGTTTGCACACTCCGTCCTCTTGCCCTGTCTTCTCTCCATTCCTCTTCTTGGGGCAGGGGGCACTGATCCCATCATGGGGGCTCCACCCTCGGGACCTCGTCCAGACCCCAAACTCGGTCCTCCAAATACCACCACACTGGGAACCAGGGCTTGAACACCTGAACTTGGGGGAGGCACAGACTTTCAGGCCACAGCACCCTGGTTATGGGGGGGCCTGGGGCACCTCTGCTCTGCTTTGCCCGGGAGCCTCCTCCCCGTCACAGGTGTCTCTTCTTTACCGCTAGTTCAGGGGCTCCCTTCCCTTTGGGACCTTCCAAGACTTTGTGACGGAACCCCTTGTGAACGAGCATCTGCTGTTACATTTATGAAAGGGTCTTTGATTATTAGTTTAAAGTCTCTCTCTTCCCTCCGGCCGCAAGCTCCTTGGGGGCAGAGCCTGTCTTGCCGTTAACACGTCAGTCAGCTCACACAGACACCAGCTCGTGGCAGCCTCGCGGGAAGACCTTGCTGAAGGAAGGAGGGAGAGGGCACGTGCAAGCTAGTGTAGACGGTGGTTAGTGCAGCACAGAGGAAGCAAAGCACGCTTTACATAACGGGGGCTCCTTTGGAGTTTACGCCACTCAGTGTGAAGAAATGAAGCCCCAGGAAGTTAATTAAGTACCTGCCCCACGTCACTGAACACTTTTAAAGAGACGATATGGTTCAAATTCAGGGGACACTGACATCACATTGTGCAGCTTTGCTGAATCCTGGAGTTCCCCTTTTTGAGGTAAAACATGGCCTTTCAGTTAACAGCCTACAGATGTTGGTAGTAAGGAATTTGACCTTGTCCCAAAAGAAGTCTGGCCTTTGTCTCAGCTCCTGGGAGGTCATTATTTGGCTGGGAGCATTGGGACAGGTGCTTATCAATTGACCAGAGACTGAGCTTAACCACATGAAAATCGACTGAGGATCAATCACATCTATTTAATGGAGCCCCAGTAAAATTTCTGAACCCAGGGGCTTGGGCCAGCTTCCTGTCTGCTCACTGATGCTGGGGAGCAGCACAGCGTCACCCCAGGGCAGGAGACGACGGGGACCTCCATGCTTGGGACTTCCCTGGAGTTCATCCTGGTAGACGTTGGTTCACTCACTTCTTTTCATCAAAATTCCAAAAGATAATCGAAGATGAGAAACAAACAAGATCGCTGGAAACGTAAGTTTACTGTGTAATAGGGTGGTCTCATTCAAGGCCAGCTTTCTTGAGCTTCGACCAGTCACCTGGAAAAGTCATCAGAGGTATGCCGTCACATGGCATAGGACCCTCACCTGAGGGTCACTGTGGTTCTCAGGCGATTTTCTGTAGAGACAATAGTAGGGGCATAAACTGGAGTGTGTGTGTGTGTGTGTGTGTGTGTGTGTGTGTGCGCGCATGAGAGACAGCTATGGGGGAGTGGGATGCCCCTCCAAGCTTCAAAAACCCTTCTTTTAAAATCAATCTTTTTCCAATCATATCTCCAGAAGCTCTCAAGGAGGGGATTTGTTCAGGTCAATTGAGGTCTTTTCACTTTTATATTAAACACACTCACATACATTAATACAAATAGCTACAAGTTTGCAGAAACTTGAAACATCACTCTGAGTATTTAAGTTATAGTCCAAAAGATGAGTGAAGCAACCTACCCGGGCAGAGCTCAGTGTCTGAAGGACGTTTGGAGTTTTAATACACAAAGCAAAGGATTAAAATGTGTTGAATGCCAGTTTCTGCTGGGTGGCAGAATTCACTTAGATGACCAATACGACAGTTTTCTGTGACACTGAGTCCCAAGGACGTTACACTTAGAGGGTGCATGCCTGTGCGTGTTTGTATCTGACGAGGACGCCCGGAGAGATCTTTGTGCGTATTCGTACTGATGCGGAGACTGAGGCTCAGAGGGACTAATAACGCACTCGACAGCAAGTAAGATCCAACACGACCCTTCTGTCTGGAAAGCCTCCTCCGCTCTGTTCCGTTACATCACTTCAACGTGCTTACGTGCACGCCAACGTTCTGATGCGTAACAACAGCTGTGTTTTTACTTGGAACGTGGTGGACCCTATGCTAAGTGTATGAATTTTATTTTATCTTCACAGAAACCATGAGATGTAGGCACCAGTATTAATCCAATTTGATAGGTAAAGAAATTGAATGAAAAGAGGTTAACCTGCCAGAGTGGACGTGAGAAGTCGGTTAAGAGGTGGACAATTCGAACCGATTCAGTCAGTGTGAGTCCAGAGCTGTGGTGTGTGTGTGCAGACCCTGCCGTCTCCCCGGGTCCACCAGGAGATGGTCTGGGGTCTGTGACAGCGGCAGGGGCCCGGCGAGGTGCTGGCGTCTGGCCTCTGCCTCCCCGGGGAGTCGGGGCTCCGGAAGCTCAGCTGAGTCTGCCTGTGGCCGCCGGGGCTGACATCACTCCCGCTGTTAAGCTGCGGTCAGGGCCAGCGCCCTCGGACTGTGGTTATCTGAGGGGACGGCCACCTTCCAGAACCTTCACCCGTGACCCTCCCTGATACGGGGCCCTGCGCTGGACCTCAGATCCACACTGGAGACATGCTTTATTGCTTTATTTGTTTCTAATCTAGACGGAGGCCCTGCCTGGCCTTTGGTGGTGGTTTTGTCCAGTTGGGCATTTTTGTTTTCACTGTAGCTGCTTATTTTTACTGCTTTATCTTTGCCTTTTATTGAGTAATTTTTTCTAGCTTATTTTACCTTGTTTGTTTGTTCCTCTCTTACCTATAACTTTTCCATGGGAAATAGGAACTGACAGCTCAAGATTTGAAGGCTGACCCCCGCGACACAGGGAAGCCTCGAGGCCATCTCAACTGTTCTGAGTTCAGCAGAGGCCCGACCCAAAGCAGGTCCCCAGTGGCCCCCCCGGGGAAGCGGCCTGCTAAAGCGCTTCCAGAAATTTCACAGCAAGGGTGCCCTGTGAGCATTCACACCTGCCGCTTGACACCATGCTCCCCTGATCTGGGGTGGACCCCCGTGTTCCACGAACAAACCCTCTGCGGCGGCCGAGCCGGGTGGTCCCCACTCCCAGCTCTTCACCCCAGCCCGTGATACTGTCCACCTTCCGTTCTGCCTGTCCGTCTCGGGCACCTCCTCACGTCACACTTGCTCTGTGTCTCCTACCCCCGGGGTTCCCGCTGCCCCAGGAGAGCATGGGCATTGACCTCAGCCACTGGCCAAATGCAAATATTTTATTCCACTTTCCAACTAGTTCACTAAGTTCTTGCTTGAATTTGGAGCATGACTTCAGGGTAAGTCTGCACCTTGAGGAATGATACCTTGATGATTGAAAACAGTCTTAAAAACGAGTCCTTACACTTTTAGTAATGTAATTGGTGCAGATTCAAAATAATAACAAAACAAACTAGGTTGCTTAAACCACAGAAATTTATTCCCTCACTGTTTTAAGGCTAAAAGTGCAAAATCACGGTGTTAGCAGGGCTGTGTTGCCCTGATGTCTCTAGCAGGGAGGCCTCCCTTGCCTCAGCTTGTAGACACATCACTGCGCTCTGTCCCCCTTGGCGCGACATGCCGTCCCGAGTCCAGATTTCTCTCTTCTTAAAAGGATGCCTGTCATTGGATCGGGGTCAGTCAGTTCCGGTGTGACCTCATCCTAACCAGAACACGTATGAAAAGACTGTTACCAAAGAAGGTCACGTTCCAAGGGTCCGGGGGTCAGGGGTTTTGGGGGGACAGTTTTCAACCCAGTGCCCCTGGTTAACGTAGGGACGCGTTCCGTGAATGCCTGCTGCAGTGGTGACGCGTGCTACCAGGTGGAGGGCTTGTGTCTCAGTCAAAGACAGCAGCGATGTCTAGCAAAACGGCCGTGATGCCGAGAGCTGAGCTGTATCATCTGAAGGACAAGGCGGCTTGCCGCAGGGCACACGGCCACGGTCTTGAGACCTGGAGATGAAAGGGCTGGACGTTCCCCGGCCCCCCATTTCCCATCTCTGGGGTCTTAGGCAAGTCACTTCACCTCCCTGAGACCACGTTTCTCCATGTAAACCCAGTCAACAAATACCTATTTCAAAATTACTGTACATTGGATATGGGCTGTGCCCTTAGTAAAGGGATCATTCATGAGAGGCAGCTAATTTAGTGGGACAAGGGGATATGCAGAAGCCACGAAGGAAAACAGACGAGTGTGGAGAACAATTTCTCCTGCTCTGGCTGAGTGTCGGGTCCCTGTCGGACGAACAGCAGGAGGGGGGACAGGTGCCCTGAGCCTCTTGAGGAGATAGCGGAAGGTCCCCTGCTGCGCAGTGAGCATGAGCAGAGAGCAGAAGCGAACAGCACAGGGCATGTTTGGGGACAGCCACGGGAGAGGCCAGGGGGTGTGGGGGCAGGGGAAATCGGTGGGGGGGGGGGAGATACAGAGCCACCTGAAGGACAGGAGCGGCCCCAGGAGTCTGCGTTCTGGAATACTAATCCGGGCTACTCTGAGAAATGGGTTGGGTGGAGAGAGTTCAACCCAGGAATCAAAGTTTGTTGCTTCTGGTGGTGGTACCGGGAGAGGGAGGACCTGGCAAGAAGCAGAGACAGTGCGTCCAGCGGGAGATGGTGCCCAGCCTGCGGGAGCGCCAGGGTGGCGGGGGAAGTAGGACGGACTAATGTATTTGAGGACGGCAGGGCAGGGGCTCGGGGCAAGAGGACACGTGAGCCCAGCCAGGTCCATGCTGACCAGCCCCCTTCCTTGGAGCGGGGAAGCTAAACCACCTGCTGGGAAGACAGGACTGAGGAGGTGGGGACCAGGAGGGAGATGTCCCATCCAGAGGACGGAAAGCGGAGAGCGCTGGGCGCTGCACGGGTCAGGCTGGCCTGGCCGCCCCTGCCGCGTGATGGGCATCGCCGGCCCTCATATCCTCCCGTCCCGGGGTTAGAAGCCATCATTTATGCACATCTCAGAACAGCATGTTGAAATTAACAGACGGAGCCCGGACACGGAGGAGAGAATAGCTTTCTACCGCTCCAGCTGAGCAGGAGGATGCAGGAAGCTTTCCTTTGTGTTTCTCATGGAAACAGAGCCTGAGTAGGGACGAGGCCGGGACAGGCGGGTGGCCTCCGTGGAAGGAGGGTGGAGGCCCGGATCCCAGCCGGAGCGCTGCGGCGGCCCAGGGCCATGGCCACGGCCACGCGGGCAGCCTCCCCAGCACCTCCCCGGCGCTCCTCGCCAACGGGAGCCCGCAGCGCCCACACCGTTCGATTCTCTTGCGTGGCCTCCCGCCGTGGCCTCGTCAACAAAGAGTGTGCGCGAACACAGACTCACGCACACGACAAGCAGCAAGCAACCCCCTCCTCTCCTTTCCCATGACTGAGCGGTTAAGCTCTCCCCAATCAGAGACACAGATGAAGCGAGTTTATTAATAAAATCCCGTCAGGAAGATTGGAAATGAATGATTAGTGAAATCCACTCCATTTTACTTATAGACAGACCCCCCTCATGGAGAGGCATCTGTGAAGGGCAGGAATTCCCGAGAAGGTTGGGGATGGAAGCATCTGGAAGCTGTTTGCGATATGGATTAGGAGTCAAGCTGCACACAGACACTGCCTCCAGCCCCACAGGCTCGCTCTGCGGAGGGGAGAATACGCGGCTTGTTTACAGGACTGCTTTCCCCTTTGCTTGTTATCTATTTTATTTCCTCCTTGGTTCCCGCCCCCCCGCCATTCATGCGCAATTATGTCTGCACAGATCTGCCAGCTGTAGGGCTTGTTAACCATGCCCACCTCGCAAGCTGTCGGCAGAACTGCCAGGAAGGAGGCTGGGCCCGGGCACACGTGTTTACATCTTCTTCCGATTTGGCATGTTTAGCAAAAAAAAAAAAATTGTTTGGTTTTCTTTTTTTTACTGTAGACTGGCCAGAGTAAGCAGAGGAGAAACTTGGACGTTAAAGACACATCTGCGTGCACACTTGCACTCACACGCAGGATCTAAGCAGCGACACACGCGCGTGAGCATCATCTGCATGCACACACACGCCTCGCACACACGCGTGCTGATGCTCATCCACAGACCGAAGGATGAAGGCCGCTGTTTTTTCACAGGACTTGTGCATCTCTTTGAAACTCTTGAAGAATTGAATTTTTAGGCCTCCAATTTCTGCATCTGGAAAACATTCTCCAGGGGTCTTTTTATGAATGTTGCCAATTCAATAATTTGTAATGTGTGATTGTTCTTAGCTAATACTGGTCTCTTGGATAAGAGCAAAATGTCTCCCTTTTCATAAATTATTCAGAAACTGTTATGATACATGATAATCATCTACCTTAAGTTAGTAATAGGAGTTCTTGCCTTCGCTCTGTGAGGAGGAATAATCACAAGTCTGATTTTATCTTTGAAATCAAACAACAGCAATAAGTGAGTAGACTTGACAGGAGGCCCATGCTATGGGGCGGCCACGGAGGCTGACATGGCAACAGGCCACCTTGGTGCTGGGGAAGAGCCAAGCAAAGGGCCCTTGGGTCCACGTGGTTCTGCCTCTTGCTCTGCAGGTGACCTTGGGCAAGGACACTCCACATGCTCCCTGTGAACACCGGGAACAGTGTTCAGCGTGTCTTTAGTACCCACTGTTGCACAGGCCAGACAGTCCTGGGGTTGGCTTCTCTCTTGCCCAACAGCACGTTAGTGTTATTTTTCTTTTCTTTGCCCTTTACTGGCGTCTGGGGATAGAAATCCTGTCTGTGAGTTTCGCTGTCTGAAGTTGGGATCTGCAGGTTTCCTGTAAAGGGCCACTGGTCAGTGTGTTAGGCTTTGCAGACCACAGGGCCTCGGTGGTAACTCAGCCTCTTCATCGCCATGCAAAGTAGCCTTGGACAATATGTAAATGACCAACTGTGGCTGTGTGCCAATAAAACTTTATTTGCAAAACAGGCGGTAGGCCGGATTTGGCCCACAGCCCCAACAGCTAGACTAGAGAGGTTTTTCTGGGCACTGAGCAACTTCTATGGAAATCCTGAAGACTATTTATTTTAGATATTAAAAGTATGCTTGTTGCAAATTAGGAAACCCACAGGGGTGCAGCCCGAGTATTTGCTGCCCTGGCCAGGGGGCAGCCTGTCGGTAGTTCCTGTGCCCTTGGGGCAAAGCAGACACCGTCTCTTCCCCTGTAAATTATGTTCTCATTCTTAATAATCAGTGCAGTTCATTTATTTCCTATCTCCTATAATCTTTCTAGGAATAAGATACTCCATCCAAACTTTTAGGTGCATAACAGTGATACAATATAATAAATGATATCTGTAATCGTATGTGGCTACATAATTTAACTGAATCAATGAACATAAATGTGACTGAAAGTAAGGACTCGTGTGTTTTTATTACTTTTTTTTTTTTACTGTATGAGTGAATGTTAAAAGACATGAAATAGATGGTTGCATTCAGCAAATAACTAATCTAATTGGGAGATCGGTGGAGCTTGGCCACGGCAAAATCATTAATGTAAAGTCCAAATAGCTCCCTAAAACTCGCATTTCTAAAAGTTTTGTTTAGACAAGTAGACTTGTAAGAGAAACTGATTTACATCCTTAATATCAGAACACAGAAGTCAAGATAATTTAAAAAGTGGTGGATCCATTGCCTTTTAAAAAATACTTAGATTTTGAAGATATTTTCACAGATAAATTTTATTTCACCTAACTTAACTCTGTGTAGATACATGGATTTTATTTTTATATTTTTTAAAATTATTTATTTATTTGTCAGAGAGAGCATGAGAACACAAGCAGGCAGGGGGAGTGGCAGGCAGAGCTGGGGGAGGAGGGGCAGAGGGAGAACAGGCTCCCTGATGAGCAGGGAGCCCGACGCGGGACTCGATCCCAGGACCCTGAGATCATGACCTGAGCCGAAGGCAGACGCTTAACCCACTGAGCCACCCAGGTGCCCCGATACATGGATTTTAAAAAAATTAACAGATTTTTAAGATTACAGGTGTTTCACGTCAAATTCTTACCTCCACCAGCTCCAGCGTTTCTGAAGTTCATCTGTGTGGCTGAAGGGGCACCACATGTCTGATGACGGAGAGGCTCCACGATGCATAGGTCTATTGCCAAGCAGTTAACCAACATATTAATATTTTGGCATGCATTCATTTATTCACTCACTCAACAATCATTCATTGAGGACCTGCTTTGTGTCGAGCACCATGCTTTTCAGGGTGATACATTAAATACAATCTCAGTTGCTTACAATCTAGCAAGGGAGGTGGGCAAGCCCACAGTTTGTGTTGCTCGTTGGAAAATCGGCACCACAGAGGGACGTACGGTGGTGATTTTCGAAGTGTTTAGCAGCAGTGATGGAAGGGGCACCAACAAAGAGCCGGTTGCCAACAACAGTGGCAGGGACAGCTGGGTGGTGCTTGTTGACGTTTACCCAGCCCAGATCCAGAGAGAAAGTGCGTGGGGTTCCCGTCCTGCCTGGGGAAACCTCACAGACATCAGCATCACAAACTAGGAAATGATTTTTCAGCTGACACTTTTTGACAATATCAGCTACAAATCTGGGCCAATACACAGCCTCATAGTTAATTATCTTTTGGTCACACACTCATGTTTTATAAACTTCAACTAAGCTTCATGCTCATTACAGAGAAATCACACAGCGAAGACCAGCATTTCTGCAATCACGACATTGATGGTGGGCATTATGTTATGCATATTCTCCATTCTTTGTCCCGTTCACCCAAACGCCCACTCCTGCATCTCTGCATTTGTTCATTTATTCGTTCCCTCGACGATCAATTGTTGTTGAGCAACAAGCATGATGCTTTTCCTGCATGATACAAAATCAAACAAATTCCCTACTCTCAGATGCTCAGAGTCCAGTGAGAGAAGAAGGCACACGTAACAAAAACCCAGTCATTGCTGGGTGCCGTGATGGCTATGCGCACACAGTGTAACGAGCCTAAAAGAGGAGCACCTAATCCAGAAAGGAAAGACTTTTCTGGAATAGAGATGCCATGTGCCAGGCTTAAGTAAGGTAGCAGTTTGCCAGGTGAGGATGGGCATGGGCAGCAGAAAGGTCCTTTGAGGACAAGATGTGGAGGCATCATAGGTGTGGATTTCTACCTCATTTAGCGTTTAATGTAGCCATGGTGTAGCATGCATGGAATCCTTATTTCTGGAACACACTGAACATTACTATTCAGATTTTATATTGTTCTCCATCTACTAACGTGATTTATATTATCAGCTCTTCTTAAAAGATTACAAGTGTTCAGTTTCCAAGGTGTTGATCTATGCTCTTACAGTATCACTTAAAGCAATAAAAAGTAGGCAGTTTAAAAGTAACAGAGTAACAAAGGAGCGGTAGGCTTTATTGGCTTATGTAAATGAGAAGTCCAGGGGGATGCGATTGCCGCCTCCATGTCCTCTCCTCAAGGTGACCACTCCACCCCCACAAGCTGCCTGCCTTTGTAGCGGCAAGATGGCGGCCACAGGCTTCATGTATGTCCAAATGGAGAGACCAGTTCCTTCACTATGTCTTGCAAACATTTTGACAGTAATTCGGGCTTAGATTTTATGAATAGGTTTAAACTAACTACAGCAGCAAGTAGGAGAGCTTATAATAGGTGACAGCTTTTGGAGCTGTCCTCCCAGGACCACAGGGCTCCCCAACAGAAATCCGGGGAGGGGACAGAGTAGGCGAGAGACCCACTGATGTTCTCTGTACTAGCTAGATGTGCCAGCCTTGTTTTGCAGATCCTAAAAAAAAGCCTAATGCTTAAAATGAAGGAATTCTATCATCTGGTTACTTAAGGAGAATTTCTAGAGCTCTTCTGTGCTATAACTAAGGTGTGATCAAAGAAGATTCTTTGGACTGCCTAATTTTGTTCTATGCCCAGAAAATACTTCTTTCATATTCACCTTGCTATTAGTTTTTACTCAAAACCCTTTTTGGTACCTTACTGATAATGTGGCTATACATCAACTATAAAGTATTTGGTACACTGATGAGACGTACATAGAGCCAAATCTATTCCAAAATTGCCATAATTTTTTTAAATTCTTTACCTTTGCCATTTCTAAGAGAAGATCATTAGGAAACTGCAGAGTGATAGTCAC
Organism: Halichoerus grypus; assembly: GCF_964656455.1. Taxonomy (NCBI): domain Eukaryota; kingdom Metazoa; phylum Chordata; class Mammalia; order Carnivora; family Phocidae; genus Halichoerus; species Halichoerus grypus. Next base: position 1,747,301 of record NC_135724.1, read on the forward strand.
ATTTATGAAATTTAATGACACCCCAAAAGGCCCTTGAAAATTGGTGTATAGCCAAAAAAAAAAAAAAAAAAGCCTTCTGCCCTCATATTTGACATCACTTCTAATGGCTTTAAGCAGGATGGGATTGATCGTGCTGTGTTTTAGAATTTATGTTGTACTTTACATTTTTTAAATGGATCACAACTTTGAGTAGCTCATTAGAGGACCCCATATAATAAGTCAGTGTGAGGAAACTGAGGCCCAGAGCATTTGTGTGAGCTGCTGGACATCCAGGGGTCACTAACTTACTAACACACTGTAGCCGCTCGCCACACTTAAGTTTCTACTTTAACATTGGTCTTAAGGCTTAGAGGAGAGGCGTGTGTGCGCGCACACACACACACACTCACATGCACACACAGACACACACATAACATGCACACACAGACACACACACATGCACATGCACACACGGACACACACATGCACATGCACACACGGACACACACATAACACACACATGCACACATGCACACATACACACATACATGCATACATGCATGGACATACACATAACACAAACATGCACACATGAACACAAACACAAATACACATGCACACATACATACACGGACATACACAAATACACACGCTCAAACCCATGCGTGCACATGCACACACACACACTCACATGCACACACACACACACACACGCACGCACACACACATGAACCAGACGCCCACACTCTGATTCGTTTCTCGTTAAGCCAGCACTCAGCACCCTAAGTGGTATATTATAGGGAAACCAATAGAGGCGATTCAACTGGCTCCAATAGTAAATGATTTACGATCCCATGTAGCAAGATGTCTGGAGATGAGTGATGCTAGTGTTGATTTAGTCAGGACTTAAAAACATCTGTACCCACGTCTCTCCAACTTTCGCTCACTGCTCCTTAGTGCATTGTACTTGGACCTCCTCATGGTCAAGGAGCCTCAGGAATGCCAGGCTTCATATCTTTATAAAATCATGCAGAGATAAAAGAAATGATTCCTTCTCTTGTGCTTTATTTATCAAAATGGAAAATATTTCTCAGAGCACTCTCAACAAATGTCTTTTAATGACTAATTAACCAGAGTTGAGTCACAAACTCACACTTAAGTCTACTGAGTGTCCTAAAAGATATGTGGCCATTGTGACTGATGGAACAAACTTGATTTACTCCTGGGCTGGGCTGGACTGGGTCTGGGACTGGGCTGGATTTGGTGTGGGTCTGGGTTTGGTCTAGGCTGAGGCTGGGCTGGAGCTGGAGCGGGGGCTGAGTTGGGGCTGGGTCTGGGCTAGGCCTGGGTCTGGGCTGGATCTGATCTTGGTCTGGGCTGGGCTGGGGGGGAACTGGGGCTGGGGCTGCCTTATCTGAGAATCTGGGCAAAGTCAGAGAACAATTTCAGAACCAAACCAGACTGGAGCCCATCATCTCTTCCATTATTGTGTGTGATGCTAGTTGTAAGGGCTAGAGAGATTTAGGACCCTGGGATCACAACCCGAGCCAAAGGCAGATGCTTAATGACTGAGCCACCCAGGTGCCCTAAGACTTTGTTTATATTCTGTTATATTATTGGTGAATGCTGTAAGTGTGTAATGTATAATCTTATAGTTCTGGAAGTTGTAGATCTGAGATGGATCTCATTGGGCTGAAATCAAGGCGTCACCAGGGCTGTATTCCTTCTGGGAGCTCCCGGGAAGAATGCGTTTTCTTGCCTCTCACAGCCCCTAAAAGTTGCCCGCATTTCCTGTCTCACAGCCCCCTCCCAACTTCAAAGGGAAGTTGAGTGTTTCTAAAATCATGTGGCTCTGCTTTCCCCTTCCACATTTAAAGACTTGTGATTATATGAGGCCAAAGGAAAATCCAGAATAATCTCCCTATCTTAAGGTCAGCTGATTAGACTATGCTTTAAAAACAAACAAACACAAAAAAAACAAGTCCAGAGTCTGGAATAAGGTCTGGTATAGGTACTACAATTCTGTATGATACATATTAATTGTAAAATGACTTTGAAGTGACCTAAATCTCTCTAGCCCTTACAACTAGCACCCTGCACACTATTCATGGTATGAAATTGTGATTGCAATCTCATATTGGGAGAAATCTAATGGAGAATAAAACTAAGGAAGTATTTGCTCAGACTATAATGGAAGAGATGATGTGAAATGGGATTGATCTAAGCCAGAGACTCTGAGATTGGAAAGCAAGCCCGCCCCTCTCTGCACACACGTTAAATTTAAAGACACAAAGAGACTGAAAATAAAAGGATGGAAAATTATATACCATGTTAACTCTAATTAGAACAAAGTTGGTGTCAGTATATAAAATGCATTAGAATTCAGAGAAAAAGGTGTTAACAGAGAAGAAGTCCATTTCCTAATGATAAAAGTCCAGTTGAACGGGAGGACATAAAAATTCTAAACATTTATATATCTAGTAACATAGCTTCGAAACACATGAAGCAAAATCTCATGTACTGCAAGGAGAAATGGACACATCACAATTAACGCTACAGATTTCCTTACCCCATCTCTGTAGCTTCTAGAAGAATTAGACAGAAAATCAGGAGGGATAGAGAAAAACTGAGCAATGCCATTGGCCAGCTCGACCTCGTTGTTATTAAGAGAACATCCCACCAACAACAAAGAACACACATTCTGTTCAGGTGCACGCAGAGAATTGGTTGGGATAGACTCTGTCCTAGGCCATGAGAAAGTCTGAATACATTTAAAAGGATTCAAATCATACAGGCTAGTGCTCTGCAACAATGGAGTTGAATTAGAAATCAATAACAGAAAGAAGTCTGGAGAATTCCCAACTACCTGAAAATGAATGGCACGTTTCTTAAAAAGCCCATGGGTCAAAGAAGAAATCAAAATGAAAACTGGAAATGCTAGGTCCTGCTGTACCAGCATTTAGGGTGAAACGTGCAGCATCACGTGCATATACTGGAAACAAAGACTGGCCTCGGCTCATTGGCCTCAGCTTCTGACTCAAAACAGTAGAGGAAGAAGAGCAAATCAAACTGAAAGTAAGCAGAAGACAAGAAATAATAAAGATTAGAGCTGACATCAATTGAATAGAAAACAGAAATACAATAGAGAAAATCAGTGAAACCAAAAACTGGTTTTTTGAGAAGATCGATAAAATTGATAAACCTCTAGACAGAATGATCAAGAAAAAAACAGCACAGACAATTTACCGATACCAAGAATGAGACATCACCAGTTTCTACAGATATTAAAAGAATTATAAAGAAACATGAATAACTTTATGCCAACAAATTTAAAAACTTAGATAACAACCAAGGTCGGCAATTTCATGAGAGACACACTTAAGAAGCTACCAAAATCTCACTTAAGATGAAACAGGACACCTTAATAGCCCCATGCTCATTACAGTAATTACACTTGTTAAAAAAAAAAAAAAAAAAGACTTTCCCACAAAGAAAACTCCAGGCTCAGATGGCGTCACCGGTGAATTCTGAGAAAACACTTAATGGGAATGAACGCTGCTTCTACATAAGCTCTCCCATGAAATTGAAGAAGAGAGAATATTTCTCAACTAATTCTTTAAAGCCAGTTTTACTCTGATATCAAAGTCAGGGAAAGATATTACAAGGCATCTACAAACCAGCATCCCTTGTGAAGATACATACAAACATTTAAAACAAATTTTTAGCAAATTCAAACCAAAAATATAGGATAACATATCAGGATATAGTGAGGTTGATCTCCAAATGCAAGGTTGATTCAACATTTGAAAATCAATCAATTAAACAGCTAAAAGAAGAAATTTATATTATTATCCCTGTAGAGAAAAATCATTTGAAAAATCCAACATCCATACTTGATAAATGCTCTCAGCAAACCAGGAATAAGAAGTAAACTTCCCTACCTTGATAAAGGGCATTTATGAAAAATTTCAGCTAATGTAATACTAAATAACAAAAGACCAAACGCTTTCTCAATAAAATTAGGAATATCATTTATATTCAGCACTGTACTAGAGGTTCTAGCCAGTGTTATAATTCAAAAAAAAAAAAGAAATGAATGGCATCCAGGTTAGGAAGGAGGCAGTAAAACTGTTTTTATTTGCAGTCCAAACAATCTTCTCTCTATAAACCTAATGACAACACCAAATTCTGGCAAAGATGTGGAACAACAGGAACTCTCATTTGCTGCTGGTGGGAATGCAAAATGGTGCAGCCGCTTTGGAGGACATTTTGACAGTTTCTTATAAAACTAAATGTACTCTTACCATATGATCCAGCAATTATGTTCCTTGGTATCTTTCCAAATGATTTGAAAATTTATCTCCATACAAAAACTTGCACATGGATAATTAGAGCAGTGTTATTCATAATTTCCAAAATTTGAAAACAACCAACATGTCCTTTGTGGGCTAATGGATAAATAAACCATAGTTTACCTAAACAACTGAGTATTATTCAGCACTAAAAAGAAATGAGCTATCAAGCCATGAAAAGACACAGAGGAAACCTAAATGCAATCACTAAGTGGAAGAAGCAGTCTGGAAAGGTTACATACTATATGATATCAACTATAGAACATTCTGGAAAATGCAAAACTATGTAGAAAATAAAAGGATCCATGGTTGTCAGGGTTGGAGGGAGGGATAAATGAATAGGCACGGCACTGAGGATTTTTAGGGCAGTGAAGCTACTTTGTATGACACTCTAATGGTGGATGCATGTCATTACACGTTTGTCCAAACCCCCAGAATGCACACCACCATGAGTGAGCCCTACTCTGAGCTGTGGACTATGGGTGATAATGATGTATCAGTGTAAGTTCATCAACTGTAACCAATGGACCAGTCTGGTTGGAATGTTGATAATGGGTAAAGCTATGCATGTGTGGGGTCAGGGTGCGTATGGGGAATCTCTGTCATCCTCTCAATTTTGCTGTGAAAACAAAACTACTCTAAAAAATAAACTGTATTTAAAACATCAATATTTTTCAAGAAACCTACAGTGGGCTGGTGTCATTGAATCCTTTAGTCAAGCTCTCTAATATTTGACCTTTGAATTTAGATACTTTTTTTTCCAAGAATAAAAAGCTATTGACTGAAAGGTTATAGCGCAATTAAGATTGAATTAGCCTTAGCATTATTGCAACAGAAACAATACTGTGTGTGTTATACAAACTTCTATTTTGTTTTTCCTTTGTCTTTATGCAACTTAGGAAAGTATGCTTATTCTATGAATGCATAATCATCTGCACCCATGTGTTAATTTAAGCACCATATAGCACGTAGCAGAGCTATCGTCTTACAGCGTAACCTGTACGAAGTCTTAGGTCTACAGCTCAGGAAACTGGTTCCCTTCTCGCTACGCAGCCTCTGAGACACGCGAGGCCGCACTGGCAGACGCACCCGCTGCGTGACACCACATTGGTATATTATTGCATAAGTAATGACTCGGTGACTGGGTGTAGGAAAGATTGATAATTTACAAAGAAAGTCAATCAATAAATAAACTGTCCCTAACCAGCTCAAGAGCTGGCGGAATGACATTCCATTATCCTGTCAGGCATATTGCAGTCAAAAGTGTGAAGTCTCAAAGGGCAGGGCACCCTGCCCCCCGTCCCCGCTCCGCGCAGAGCAGACCCACAGGTCTAACTTCTTCCTCTTCGCCCACAGCCGGAGGCTTAGGGTGCGCCCACTTCCTGATACATATTTGTGTCAGTTCAATCCATAACGCAGTGTGGCTGGGTCTGCTGGGTGGGATGGCTGCCCGTGGTGACCGCGCACGGTGACAGTACCGTGTCACTGAGCGCCTGACAGCTGATCCTCCACAGACAGCCCTGTCAGAGAATCAGAGACTTCCACATGCACAAGTGAAATTAACTTCTGTTAGTCTGACATTTCCCACAATCAATACTCACAGGGTCCTTGTCTCCAGGATCAAAATTCATAAATCAAAAGCAGAAAGCATGAAATAAGGTATTTGATAAATCCATTAACTGGAGTGGCAGCATACTTCTGTCACTGTCTGGAGTACACTCGTGTGAGCAGAGCCCCCCAGACTGGCAAGGGGGGGACGCAGGAGTTGTTGCTGCTGGTCCATACACTCTTAGGGACACTGTACTTACCAAGAGGGCATTCTTGTTTCAGAACAGCAACTTAATCTGTGCTCGTTCTCTGGGATCCAGACCTGCTGGAGAAAAAGCTTGGTTTCAGGAAGCAGAAATCCAGCTGATAGTTCACAGTGGAGAACTGACTGTCTTCACAGGCTGAGAAGCACCGGAGGAACAATACACACCAAGCATGCATATATATATATACGCACACACATATATATGTGTACCTAAATACTCTGTGTGTACACTGTGCATACTCTGTGTGTGTACACCGTATATGCTCTGTGTGTACACCGTATATACTCTGTGTGTACACTGTATATACTCTGTGTGTGTACACCGTATATACTCTGTGTGTGTGCACCGTATATACTCTGTGTGTGTACACCGTATATACTCTGTGTGTGTACACTGTATGTACTCTGTGTGTGCACACCGTATATACTCTGTGTGTACACCATATATACTCTGTGTGTACACTGTATATACTCTGTGTGTGCACCATATATACTCTGTGTGTACACTGTGCATACTCTGTGTGTGTACACCGTATATACTCTGTGTGTACACTGTATATACTCTGTGTGTGCACCATATATACTCTGTGTGTACACTGTGCATACTCTGTGTGTGTACACCGTATATACTCTGTGTGTACACTGTATATACTCTGTGTGTGTACACCGTATATACTATGTGTGTACACCGTATATACTCTGTGTGTACACTGTATATACTCTGTGTGTGTACACCGTATATACTCTGTGTGTGTGCACTGCATATACTCTGTGTGTGCACTGTATATACTCTGTGTGTGTGCACTGCATATACTCTGTGTGTGCATTGTATATACTCTGTGTGTGTGCACACAGTATATACTCTGTGTGTGTACACCGTATATACTCTGTGTGTGTACACCGTATATACTCTGTGTGTGCACCGTATATACTCTGTGCGTACACTGTATATACTCTGTGTGTGTACACCGTATATACTCTGTGTGTGTACACTGTATATACTCTGTGTGTACACCGTATATACTCTGTGTGTGTACACCGTATATACTCTGTGTGTGTACACTGTATATACTCTGTGTGTGCGCACTGTTTATACCCTGTGTGTGTACACTGTATATACTCTGTGTGTGCGCACTGTTTATACTCTGTGTGTGTACACTGTATATACTCTGTGCGTGCACTGTATATACTCTGTGTGTGTACACCGTATATACTCTGTGTGTGTGCACTGCATATACTCTGTGTGTGCACTGTATATACTCTGTGTGTGTACACCGTATATACTCTGTGTGTGTACACCGTATATACTCTGTGTGTGTATACCGTATATACTCTGTGTGTGTGCACTGCATATACTCTGTGTGTATACCGTATATACTCTGTGTGTGTACACCGTATATACTCTGTGTGTGTATACCGTATATACTCTGTGTGTACACCGTATATACTCTGTGTGTACACTGTATATACTCTGTGTGTGCACACTGTTTATACTCTGTGTGTGTACACTGTATATACTCTGTGTGTGCGCACTGTTTATACTCTGTGTGTGTACACTGTATATACTCTGTGCGTGCACTGTATATACTCTGTGTGTGTACACCGTATATACTCTGTGTGTGTGCACTGCATATACTCTGTGTGTGCACTGTATATACTCTGTGTGTGTACACCGTATATACTCTGTGTGTGTGCACTGCATATACTCTGTGTGTGCACTGTATATACTCTGTGTGTGTACACTGTATATACTCTGTGTGTGCACTGTATATACTCTGTGTGTGTATACCGTATATACTCTGTGTGTGTGTACACTGTATATACTCTGTGTGTGTACACCATATATACTCTGTGTGTGTATACCATATATACTCTGTGTGTGTGCACTGCATATACTCTGTGTGTATACCGTATATACTCTGTGTGTGTACACTGTATATACTCTGTGCGTGCACTGTATATACTCTGTGTGTGTATACCGTATATACTCTGTGTGTGTACACCGTATATACTCTGTGTGTGTACACCATATATACTCTGTGTGTGTATACCGTATATACTCTGTGCGTGCACTGTATATACTCTGTGTGTGTATACCATATATACTCTGTGTGTGTACACCGTATATACTCTGTGTGTGTACACCATATATACTCTGTGTGTGTATACCGTATATACTCTGTGCGTGCACTGTATATACTCTGTGTGTGTATACCGTATATACTCTGTGTGTGTGCACTGCATATACTCTGTGTGTACACCGTATATACTCTGTGTGTGTACACTGTATATACTCTGTGTGTGCACCGTATATACTCTGTGTGTGTATACCGTATATACTCTGTGTGTGTACACCGTATATACTCTGTGTGTGTGCACTGCATATACTCTGTGTGTACACCGTATATACTCTGTGTGTGTGCACTGCATATACTCTGTGTGTATACCGTATATACTCTGTGTGTGTACACTGTATATACTCTGTGTGTGTACACCGTATATACTCTGTGTGTGTACACCATATATACTCTGTGTGTGTACACTGTATGTACTTTCTGTGTGCACTCCATATATACTCTGTGTGCACATTGTATATAATCTGTGTGAGCACTGCACATACTCTGTGTGTACACCGTATATACTCTATGTGTGCACACTGCATATGTCATGTATGTATACTATATATGTGTGTACACACAGGGACTCTGAGTATGTGTGTGAGTATGTACATGTGCACAGGAATCCCGCAGCCTGCCCTGGCCCTCTCACTGGCCTGATGTGCATCATGGGCTCCAGGACTTCTGCGTGTGAAAGTGCCTGGTTGTTTATCATCTCCCAGTAGGAAAGCAGGCAGATTGAGCTATTGAGCATCTGAGATACAGCCGTCCCTCCTTGACCGTGTGTCGCACATCCTCCTGCTGTCAGAACTGGTTTATTGTCTCGGGCAGTACATTTTAGGACAGGACAGCAGCTACTTGCTCCTTCTCTACGCAGAACAAGGAAACCAAACACTTCAGAAAAGAAGTTAATATTGAATTATAATCCTTAACTCTGCCCTCATTGAGCTACAGGTCCTGCTTGATTTACTTTAAAAATGCCTAAGTCTGAAAATAGAGCCTGGGTAGTGCTGGAAATAGCTTTCATCGGAAATTAAAAACCAGCAGACCTGTTTTTAAGACTTGGGAGGTTCTCAGTGCGGGGTGAGCCGCAGAGATGCATCTGAGCCGCCCAGTCCTCATGGAGCCTCAGAGTGAGACCCTGCCTGTGAACTGCATTTGAGTCCCCCGGTCCTCATGGAGCCTCAGAGTGAGACCCTGCCTGTGAACTGCATTTGAGTCCCCCGGTCCTCATGGAGCCTCAGAGTGAGACCCTGCCTGTGAACTGCATTTGAGTCCCCCGGTCCTCATGGAGCCTCAGAGTGAGACCCTGCCTGTGAACTGCGGTGACCAGGTGTGTGGTGCTGAGATGCAACCCAGCTTAGTCTCATGCTGTGCCCTCAAAATGCACAATGTGGGCCAGTTTTCCCCATTACTAGAAGAAAGCTACAAATCCCATGGACTTTTGGTAAATTTTTATGGTACAATGTTTTATAATCTATGTTACAAACATGTTTTCAATCCAATAGTTAAAGTTGTCCCTGATACAGAGCAAAACTTCTGTCTTGTCCAAACAGAGCTGGCTGTAGGCTGTGCCCCTGTCCTCAGGCTGGGGAGGGGGCCAGGTCCTCCCCTCTGCTGCATCTCTATTCCTCCAGGAGTTCCAGGTTCTGTTTTAGTGCTGATCACTGACCCCTAAAGTTTAGTAGGAGAGCAGGTGGACAGGAAAACTTTGCTGAGGTGGCATTGTACTGTGACGTCCCCACACCCTGTGAGGGACGGGTGTCCCTGTCATGGATGTAAAGCATGGGGGCGGCCCCTCCCAGACACATTCTTCCCCCAGAGAAAGTTTTCTCACAGAATCCTCCTTTTCAAACTCCACTAGAAATCTGCTTCATACACTCAGACCGGTGGTGAGTTTCAAGAAACATGGAACAGTTTCTTGTAGTTGGTGAGAACATTTTCCCCGTTGTTCTGGGGTCTCACTTCGCACATGGTGGGTTGGTCAAACCTTGGGAGCTCCCATCCTGTTATCCATGATCACTCATGATAGCTGCAATAATATGGCCAGTGCCCAAAGTCCTCTAAATAAAGCACCAGAGTTTGCTCAAATGGGCGTTCCCAAAGAAATTGGGAATTTCCCAGGCATTGAGCGGGTAGAATTAGTACAGACGGTGTGAAAGTAAGAGGTGGGAGGCCAGTGCGAAGGAAGGAAGCATCCCGGTGGACATCACAATGTGACAGGAGGCGCAGGGACACAAACGTGCCTCTCCAGGTTACACTCCCCTTGGTGTTGTCTGTTTTTGTGGAGAGAACTGCTCTGTGGAGCACCCAGGAAGGCGAGGTGCCGCGGAGCCTGAAGGAGCAGGTGTGCGCTTCTCGCCCCCCCGGGGGCCCTGCTCCACCCATCTGCATAGGTCTGTCACCTCTTTATTTTCTTTTTGTGAACTTGTGCTTTGTCTCTAAAAATGAGTTTAAATATCACCACCCCAACACATGTTCCAACCAACTACATGACAAGCCTGTTTGTCTTATTTTCCACAATGACGAATGTCCTGCCGTGGGGACAAGCCTTAAGTTTTCATGCATCCTGAAATTTCTCACTTCATTCCTTTCGTTCTATAGGCTTAGTACAGTTGTTTGTTTGTCTTTAAATAAAATCTTGGCTATTCATCTGGATAAAGATGGACAAAGGAAAGGAACAGCTTTTTCACTTAGGTTGTTATAGGAAAGAGGCTACTGTGCCCTGGAGACACTGGGTCCTGGGGATGGCCTGGTCGCCCTGGGCATCGGGCATAGTCATCGAGGACCGCATGGCACAGAACAGAGTGGGGTGAGAGTCAGGGGGACAGTGCCACGCCCCGGGCAGGAGCGGCCATGCACCTGTCTGCCAGTGAGCGTGGGGGAGGGGCTGCCGTAGTGACAAACAATCCCCGCTCTGCTTCCGGAGTACGAAGGTTGGCTGCCTTCCTCAGGCCACTACAAGCTCGGCCCGTTGCAGTCACTCGGGTACAGGCCCTCCTGAGGGAGCCGCAGAGATTCACGGGGGCATGAGCCACACACACACAGGGCAAACGCAGAGAAGTAGCATCCTTCTTGGACAGTTCTGTTCTCAGCCTGGAACTGACGCGTGTCCCCAGACCCACCCAGCACACTTGCCACACGGCCCCACCAGCCACAGGGGAGGGCAGAGTGGGATCCTAATACGTTCCAGGAGGGGCAGAGCTGTAGGTTTGGTGAAGGCCCACAGAATGAGTGGGGGCGACAGGAGGGTGAGGGGATGCAGGAAGCTGACTTGTGGGCATTGAGAAGCCATCAGGATGAGACCCACAGCAGATTTCTTAGGGCTGGTGCTGCCCTGTGATCAGGCAGTGGGATCCGTGCCCGTCATGGGGGATTGCGTCAGGGGCAATATCTTTGGGCTTTAAGTGTTCAGTGTCCGAATGAGTAAAAGGAGGACATTAAACCGATGGACTGTATTGCTCTCACTAAACATAAGAGGGTGTGGGGCTGCTCGACCCAAGAGGCGCACCCTGCGGTGTGCACACGGCGGCCATGCTTCCAATTCCTCCGTGGAACGGTCATGCACACACCCCTCATGAAGCCCAAGGGCTTCCACCTGGGCAGGCTGCCGCAGCACCTCACGGGGAGCTGTGGATCAGTCCGGGGCAACTTTGCCCCCGACGTCCCCACGGAAGCCGCCTGCACACGCCACGGGCAGGTGTCAGCTCCACACCTGCCTTTGAGGTTCCCTCGTGGAAACAAACCTTTTAGAACACGTTGCTTAACTAACACCGTTACATATTGTCCCTGTAACACATGAAAACTGTTGAAACCAGGCTATTAGAAAAGCTTTTCTTTATTTATTTTTCAAAGTGAAAAATGCACTAGACCCTTGATTTCCTCTCATTGTCTCGATTTAAAAAGCTCAGGAATAATCCACAACCTGACAAGTCCAAGTGTCAATGGACATGAGGAAAGTGTGATATCACATAAAGATTCCATTTGCTATAGCTCCGAGAGATCGCGTTTTATGTCTGCATTGAACTTCACATCTGTTATGATAGAAAATGACAACATTTCTCTTACGGCCGTCCCTACTGTTTGTAGGGATACAATACAAAAGCGTCATTTAAATAACCTCACCAAATGTGTCCACATAATCACTCCAGCAGAGTATCCACGTTATAGGCACCACCCATCAGTTAAGTAGATGCAGTATCATGCAGCAAAGGTCTGTGAGGGACTCTGTTTGTTCTTATAATGAAGAAGGAAAACAGGCATTCTCCCCAGGGCCCCGACCACACGCCTGTGGCTGGATTCCTGGTGAGCACTGGGCCCGCTTTCCTTAGCTCTGAGGCTAGGACAGTAACCTTTACATCCCTTTACATTATACATTCTCTATCAGTCTGAACAAATGCTTGATACCCTCTGCTTCCAATTACAAAACCAGCCAATAATTGTTTTATTTTGCTATGGATCCTCTGCTGTCTCATGTGTCAATAGTGTGCTTTTCCCGAGAGCCTCGATGTGCTATGGCAGATGCCCTTGAGAAAGATTTTGCTGTTATTTAAATTCAATAAACTTTTCCTACTCTGCCTTTATGCCATTTGTTTGCTTCCCTCCACCCTCCACAAGAATGTCCCTTTCTTCCGAGAAAGCAGGTATTTGAGAATAAGATATAAATTGGAAAATAGATTTTTCTGTTTAAATGTTGGAACACTTGCATTATATGGTTTTAAAAACCCAAGGGGAACTCACCTTCTGGGAGCTGATAGCACATTGGAATTATATTTTGCTTGCCTCAGGGTGAGGCTTACTTCCAATATGTCCTCTAAGACTTCTGCCCCAAAGACAGACTGGAGTTTAACCAGAGGAGAAAGGGAGGCCTGCTCATTGGCCTCTACCCAAAATGTGCAGCCAACTCCACTCCTGGACGGGGACGTTGTGCCAGAACTAGGGTCTGTGCACACAAGTCCTCCAGGACCATGAAGAGCTGGAGAGCGACTCACAGGGAAACAGGTCTTATTACTGCCAGATGATGCAGAGTCTAAAAGCATGTGTGACTCTCAGAAGAAGATGGTGTTTAGCGCTTCCCCAACATCCATGTTGTTGAACACACTGTTCTCTAGTGCATCTCGAAGAACACATTTATAAATCCGTGTTCTAAGTCTTCTGGCAGATTCCAGTGTCAGTCTTCCTGCCTTTGGTTCAGAACCATACTGTTCCAGAATGATTCGGTCCCCACCTTAGGCAATAGCACCCACAGGGATCCTATTAGGTTCCACTATTTTTCACAGTTGTTTGCTTCCCATCTCTGTGAGAAGATTATGTGCACCTTACTTATTCTTGTGTGACCCACAATGCCTGTTCAGGGAGTCATATATGTCTCCATCCCACTGATGTTGGGCTTGGCCGTGAGATTTACACCCGTCAGTGAAATGTGATGTGTGTGTGTGAAATGTGACCTGTGTGCACATATGTATGTATATGTGTGGTGTACATGTGGGTGGAATGTGCTGTGTGTATGTGTGCATACATGCATCTGTGTGTGCATGAAACACTGTGCATGCCATATCAGACCAGCAACGTTGAGAGCCATCGTTTCTGTTGAAAGTTGTCCTTTCTCTGTCTCCATGATCAAGATGGGGTGTCTTTCCCCCTCAGCAATGACTATCCTAAAAAAGACAGACAGTGTGCAGTCTTGGTGAGAGACAGGAACTCTCACACATCACTGGTGGGTGTGAATGATGGTACAACCATTTTGGAAAACAGCCTGGCCATTTCTTAAAAAGTCAATCATAAGTTTATCATAAGACCCAACTATCATAAGACCCGCCAACAGGAACGAACACACGTGTCTATATAAGAACTTGTATGTGAACATTCATGTCAGCACTATTCACAATACCCCCAAAAGGAAGCCATCCAAACGTCCATCAATAGATGAGCAGATAAACAACATGTTGTGTATCCATATGATGGAGTACGGTCCTGCCATAAAAAGGAATGAAATACAAGCACAAGCTACAATGGGGATGGACCTTGAAAATGTTATTCTGAGGGAAAGATCGAAACACAAAAACCACATCTTGTATGATTCGTTTTATATGAAATGTCCAGAAAGTGACCCTTGACAGTGACAGCAAGTAGATCAGTGGTTCCCAGGGCTGTAATGAGAACAGAGTAACTGCAACCAGGCATTAAGGATCGTATGTGCATAATGAAAATGTCCTAACGCACAACAGTAGATTTCCTGAGAAACCACCAGACCGTATCCTTGAAAGAGGTGAAGGTCGTGTAATAAAAGTCATTAGATTAAAAGAAGAAAGAAAGGGTGTGCCCCCTCACCCTGGACCTGAGATGAGGAGACACAGCAGAGACACAGAGCTTCAGCAACCCACAGTCAGTGTGGGGCCCGAGCAAGGAATGAATCTGTGCCATTGCGAGCCACAGAAATGGGGGATTTTTGTTACACGGCCTAACTTAGTAAGAGCTCACTAATGCAGAGTTCGTGTCAGATTCAACCTCAGGTCTTCTGATACACGGCCCCCTAGTGCTTCCCTGCTGTCAATCACTGTGTTTATGCAGCAGTCACAACATGTGGTTAACGGGAAGCCTTGACGTTCTCTGGAGCTGCGCATCAGGCGGGGCTGCACTTGGCACCCATGTCAAGGGTGCTGGGCTGGTCGCACAAACATGACCGAGGGAGGGTGACTTTGACCCTGGTCTGAATTTCTCCCTTGCTCTGGGTCCTGAGTAATTAACGTGGTAGGTGAGGCATGATGGAGGATGCCTCCCGTGGTAGGTGAGGCATGACGGAGGATGTCTCCCAGAAGTAGCCGTAACGGTAGCCATTGGCAGCACCTGGCCGGTGAAGAAGCTGGACCAAGCTTCTAGAAGAGGGACCAGCATGGACAGAGCCCAAGGAAGGACTTAACCAAACTCCCTCTTGAGCCCTGCAGATACTTTGCACATTCATTTCATCTTGTACCCACAGAACCCTTGAGGTCTCAGATGTCACTGTTGCCCTCATCTTGCACAGAGGGGAACTGAGGCTCAGCCAGCCCTCCTGAGTGATCCTGAGTCGAATAACAGTGGCAGGCAGAGATCTGCCCCCTTCGAGCTCACGCTCTCTGCATTGCACATTGCCTCTGCCCTTTGGGGATAGTCTGAGTGAAAATCAAGGTCCTTTCCCACTGCTCCAGATGTTTCCATGTGGGTCGGGAGGAGAGAGGCTGCTGTGTCCTGAGCTAGATCTGGGCCGAGGAGGGCAGCCCTGATGTGCGATGAGGCTCCAATGGGGCTCTTGCTGCCACGTGGAGGAGCCACGGAAGGAGGAGAAACAACTTCCCATGTGGAGCATCTGCCGTGCTAGAGGAAGAGTCCACTCCCAGCTGCATCTGAGCTGCAAAACCCCAGCCCGCGTCCTTGGGCACGCGGCATGCCTGGGCGGTCAGGGCAGTGAGGTGTGCAGGACACGCAGGTGTCTGTGTGGGGACTGCATGGTCACAGCGTCCTGAAGACGTCCCTTGTCCATCCCACCGTCGGATACCAGCACTGAAACTGCAATTTGCCCGCCCCGGGCCGAGGGGAGGTCCGGGGACGAGAGGGCTGGTGTTGCCAGGGGGCGTCCGACCCCTGCTTTCGGAGTGGCTGCCTGGACCCCCTGGGGCGCGGAGGAGACGGGACGTCTGCTTGGGATGTGGGCTGTACTGTAATGGGCACAGCCCTGCCTCCGACGTCTCACACGTGTGCACATACGTGTGCATCTGTGTGCAGGCGGCGTGCATGGCTCTGTGACTCCATGTGTTGTAACGGTTTATTACGGCCAAGCAGTGACGTCACAATTTAAACGAGAGCCATAAGCAGGTGCATCTGCTTCCAAGAGAATTTAAAAACAGAGACACAATGAAAAGCAGTTAGAAGACAGGGGAAAACACAGTCGGATCGTGTTCGATGTTTTATGAGCCCTGGACCACTTAGAGTTGCGCGTCGCGGTGCGACCACGTTGATCCCTGAGCGGGACAAATGCGCTTGCGGAGAGACGCTCGAGGAACTGGTGTAACCGCCAGACGACCGCGGCCCTCACAGCACGCGCCTCCTCACAGACCTCCACGGGACCCCGAGCCCCCGGTGAGGCTCCGGGCCGAGCAGCTCTGCCTTGGTCCCTGGGTATTTTACCTAAGTGTGTGTCGTGGGCGCCGGGCCCACGGGCTCCTTCTCCGCATCTCTTTGCAGAGCTCCTGCCCGACGGTCATGCAGGCGGTCCGTGGCTCCGTGGCTCCTCCATCTTCACCCTTCCCGCCCCGGCCTGCAAGAGCAGAAGGGGCAAAGCTGAGCCGTTGGCAGCGAGCGGCTGCAAATGCAGCGCTCCTGCCCAGGGCCCTGCCGGCAGCCCCTGGCGGCAAGCACACCAGACGCTGCTGTGGACAGACCCCTCCCCGGGCACCGACGGTCAGCTCTACCACCGACCGGGTCCATG
The DNA here is from genome assembly GCF_964656455.1 of Halichoerus grypus. Classification (NCBI taxonomy): domain Eukaryota; kingdom Metazoa; phylum Chordata; class Mammalia; order Carnivora; family Phocidae; genus Halichoerus; species Halichoerus grypus. Next base: position 1,764,026 of record NC_135724.1, read on the forward strand.
CGGTGCGGGCAGTCCACAGCAACTTCCACATTCTGAAGCAGCGGAGGAGCAGATTCCCTACCTGGACCGAGGCTTTCGTTGATTTTCCATCTGACTTGGAAACTCGTTTATACCTTTCACGGGTCGATGCAAGTGCTCATTTCTTCCACTGTGGCCTCAGAGATATGGGGTAGGGCTGATCAGATCAAATGAGAACATTTGTTTCCTCTGCAATCAAGAAACCTGTGTAAACATCCTTAGCATGGAGTAGTTCCAAGTCTTGTTTGAGAACTTGGCTCGCTTTTTTCCTGGTCCTTCTTTTGGACAGAATGACTACAGTATGCCAACACCTTTGGGGATATACACACCAGCAAATTTTGGACAGGATAAAGGGACAGCAGTGGAGCTCTGTTACCCATTTATTTCCCAGGGAGGTGGGACAGATAACGAAAACCTGGGTATTTTTGCAGATGTGCAGACACGTTCACCAACCGAAGCTCCCCGGCTGACTCTCCGCCGGTCAGGTTATTAACCCTTAATGCTATCACAAGCAGGGCCTGGGAAATCTGAACAATGAAATCGCTGTGGAGGGACAACTCTGAGGGCTTCCTAGAGCCTCACCTGGTGATTCGGGGACAAAGCTCATCTTTGCAAGCCAGCCCTCGAACCGCCCCCCACCGATGGCACGGCTGCTCCGTGCATTTCCCGAGCACCTGATGTGTTTGGCGGCCACTAATGACAAGTGGAATCCTGAAGGACCAATGCTACGGGCCTACAGTCTCTTCCTTCAGAATCCCTCATACAACCGCGTTTCTTTAAAAATTCGTGTAGGTGGTGAGGAGACATGAGCAACTTTCACAATCCAGTCCAATAGCGCACAGACCTAAACTCTATCTGGACGTTGGAAGTAAGTCCCTGCAGAGGCTGCAACACTTCCAAGTCTCCAAGTGTGTACTGCGTGAGGCAGGAAGGATCTCGCCCCACTTCGGCATTTATAACTCAGATATGTCCTTTATTTTCCCCTTTTCCTGAGATAGTTTTAGATAAATGGGTCTTTTGGGCCTGCCTTTGACTCTGACACAGTGGAGGGCGGTGCTTGAAGGACCAAGAAACGCGTCTCAATCTTGGTGTGTAAATTAATTGCTAAATCACAATGCAATTTATATGGAATTGCATTTGAATGCAAGATTAATAATGAATGAATTAATCAAGATTAATTTTATTATAATGGATACCAAAGGATCTAATGATGATTGGCCGCTTGTTCTTGAGAGCTGCCTTATAAATATTCACACTTCGTTGCATTCCTTGACTCCTATAATTGAGGGAGGCTTTCTTTGATAACTGTGTGTGTTGGGTGGGAGAGGTTTTGGCAGAAGCTTCTCGTTTAGGAATTAATCTCCTTGCTAGACATCCCCCCCATCCCTAGAGGGGGTCCCCAGCTAATGAATTGTTGAGAAAATATATCAATTTCATATTTGGAAAATAAAGGTCCAAACGTGAGGAAGGTCTCTTTTTGGTGATGTTTCTCTCATTCAATTAGCTTGACATATTTAAGAAAATTAATTCAAAATGAAATGAGGTGATGTTTTGGAAAATGGCAGGGCATTATTTCAATTTGAGTTAGTGAGATTATAGTATATAAGTTATATTTTAAATCATCATTTAAATTTAATTCACGTAGGTCTTAAAATTCTACATAGCACCCAAATAATACTATAAGGGCACAGTGTTCTCCAAAAATCCAATTTTCTATATTCCCTGAACAAAAAATGAGAATAGTTATAAATTAAAAATGGTATTGGGCTTGCAATTGTTTTTTAGGGGGTGATGATTGTTTTTTGAACCCACAGGAACAATAATTTGCTGGAGAAGCCACACCTGTCCTGGACCAGGTGCTGAGTTCCCGACTACACTCCGGGGCCCACAGAGTTCCTTTCCACTTGTTGGTCGCCTCCTGCTCAGTCCTTTATCCCTAGACGTGTGCTTTCTCTTGGCTTCCTCTCTTCCCTTTCTACGCTTCTCAGCTCCACTCATGGGTTCGCCGTCTCTTTTCTGCTCCTTTGATGGCATTCCTGGATTGTGTCTCCTCTTTGTTCTCATTCTTCACACTGTCCCAGGACCCCTCAGCTATGAGCATGGGCTAAATCACCATCTGTTTGCTGCTTATGCTCACATCTTTTCTTCAGCCTGGTCCCTCCCGGATCATCCAGAATCCTTCCATCTGCTGCCTACCGATGCCCCACGGGCATCCTTAACCTGAACCTGTCCAGGGCCATAACCTCTTCCGCACCTTCTCTCACCCTGCCGATTCTTCCATTTGTGTCTTCCATCTGTGATTTCCAAATGGCCTCATCACGTTCCATGGGGCAGAGGTCCTGAGGGTCATGAGAATCCTGCCCTTTGAGAGGACCCACAGCCACAAACCCTGAGAGTTTCTAAAACTAAAAACCATGTCGTGGGATGTCTCTGAACCCTAACAGACAACGGCTTCATTCTTGGTTTAGATCTTCCCTTAAGAGACTCTGTGTCTTTGACAACTCCATGCCCACAAAGATGCCATGATGTTCCCGGTGCTTTCTCCGGCTACTGTGTTTTTGCCAAAATTTAACTTGGGTCATTGGAACCTAAGTTTTTGAAATTGTTAGCAATTTGATGCTTTTGTAAAACATTGTTAATTTCTATACTCTACATAATGCTGTGATCTAAGTTTTTTGAATTATACAACTATCTTGGAAAATGCCAAGACCTCAACCAATGTTAATATATTGCTTACAAAATAATCATTAATAACCATCATCGACTGCCAGAACTTTTGTGAGGGAAGTCATATAATCATTGATAATCCTCACAAAGAGTCTGCTCCTTAATCCCAGGTTGACAGATGCATACACTGGAGCTAAGGCGAGCTTAATGCCTTGCCCACGGTCACACTAACAAATAACCAGAATTCTAACCCATCATTTTAAAAATTCTTTGCTTTTCCCACTATACCTGCTGCCTACTATAGAGATATGACAAATTTTTTATTTTATTTTATTTTTTTAAAGATTTTTTTATTTATTTGACAGAGAAAGACACAGCGAGAGAGGGAACAGGGGGAGTGGGAGAGGGAGAAGCAGGCTTTCCACTGAGCAGGGAGCCCGATGCGGGGCTCGATCCCAGGACCCTGGGATCATGACCTGAGCCGAAGGCAGACACTTAACAACTGAGCCACCCAGGCGCCTCTTGACAGATTTTTTAAAAATCAACTTTTAGCTTAATTAACATCAACTTCCCTGATTGTAACACTTACAATTATAAAATTTGCATGATTCTCCACATGATACTGTACTCTAGAATATTAAATAAAGTTTTGATAAGCCAATGCCAGATTTTAGGGCTTTTCTAATCAACGAAGCTGTAGACAAGTTCTCAGGTTTTAGATTTAGGTAATTCCTTGTTTTTTTTTCATACTTTTTTTTTGGCAAATATCAATAAGTTTCTGTACATTTACCCCTTTGCCAGGAAAGAATATAATGTACAATGATGCAATGCTCACTTGAGAAAGATCTCATATTTTGTACCTAATGTATTCCTAAAGATAATTTTAACAAAAATTATTAAAGACTCGAGTGAAGTCAAGTATTTGATAAGCACATTATTTTTTTCTCCACTGGGAGAAACAAGAAGGGCACGGGTTTTGGGGATCGGCACCACTGAGGGTAAACGAGAGAAATGTAGGGTCAGGCATCTGGGTCAGATAAACATGCTCATCTTCTCTCCAGAAAACGTTGGTTAATTTAATTTTTAAAGCAGGTTATCTGATGGCAATTAGACATCTAACCCATAGATGTTGTACATCTCACTCTCTCTGGCCCCAGGCCCCGAGCCAACATTGCCTGGGAATTAAGGGCAACGGCTCTGTGGTTCAGACTGCCCAGGCATCGTCCTTACATTTTATTTCTTCAGGCAGCCACTAATTCTCACCGTGGTCCTTTAGCGTTGGCATGAAAAGCAACTTAAATTCTAATTAGAAACACAGTAGAAGAACCTGACTGGGCCCACTTTGGTGGAATTCCTCCTCGTTAAGATGAGCTTTAAGACTAAGCAATAGGATCTGTCAACCTCAGAAAATAACCTACTTTGGAATGTTCTTTACTACAATCTGAAAATAGTTTTCTGGCAACATATGGGGAAGAGAAGGAGAGCTAGCTGAGCCCCTCCTTTGGAGACGAGCCACGTGTCCCAGTACTGACGGCCAGCATGTTAGGCTAATAAATCCATTTTCCCCCAAATGTACAATATTTCTCAAAGATATGTAAAATAAGAAATAACTTGACTTTCAAGTAGATATGCATGAAACCCGCACACGGAGACGGACAATAAAAGGGCCTTCTTCATGAGAGCAAACATTATGCGGAGGGTTAGAGGGTGCAAAACCAAGACGTAAGTGCATCCGTGTGTGGGGAAACACACGGTACATTCATTTCTATACTCTGTTAGTTACGTTTTCAAAAAACATGTTCTGTCAACTTTTAGATGGTTTTTAAGGTTAAGTGCCTCTAAATTTAAAGTCCAATTGTTAATCTGAGAAAGTGACAATAAATAAACTGCAGAGTGTCCAGATATTCTAGAAGCACAGGGTAAATGATCTGCTTTCTTCCAGATTAGCAAACAGACCCGCCGTTTTAAACTTAGAGGTGCTTTATTGGTACTTTGTCTAGAGGACAAAGACAAATATATTGAGCTGTGATTTGGAAATGTCATTCATACGGTACTTAAAAATGCAGTTTATCAAATGTCTCCAACAGTTTGTGCGCCCACGGTTGGCCCCTGTGCTTAGGTATGCCCCATCTGGGTGGGGAAACACAGTGAGAACGACCGTGTCCAAACATGCAACAAACACGGATCTACAAGTGACTTATGAACCTTATTTCTCAATGTTCTTACCTACACCGACTTCTAGTATGAGGGACTTGGGGCGCTGCCCTCAACAATAAGCAACTACTCACATTTTAAATTACAGGACCAAGTGCCCTCAAGAGCAGAGCTCAAGAGCAGGCCGGGCACGTGGAGCGGATTTGCAAAGCTGAGGTGAACGTCCCTGTCGCCGGAGGGGCCATCTTCCTGGACGCGGGAACCGGGTGTGGGGGGCTCAGGGAGCACATAGAGAGAGGGCCCGGGGAGTGGAGATGTGTGAACATGCACATTCCCGCATTTAGCTACATGTTTTATAGATGTAGAAGCAAAAGGAGGGTCAGAAAGGTAAGGCAGCTTATTCACCGATTCCTTAGCCCGGGAGCCCAAAGCCATGGGCCCCCCTGGGTCACCCCGGACTGTCCCCAAAAAACAAAACTCAAGGTTATCATTTTTGCAGAATTAAATAGTCGGGGCCACAAGCCACAGCTGACAAAAGTGGATTCAAATTACTTATTTAATAATGCCTCTAAGAGCGTTTATATTATCGATAATGGCTTATATTATAGATTCAAGAAAATAGCCTCTCTGGGGTGAAAACCGAGTAATATGTCACTGAAGCACATGTGAGCTGTTCATTATTCTCAGCCAGCATTCTAGAAAACATGAAACTAATAATCCAATTGCTCAACTCTTGGCTTGCAACTGCTGTGCAGACTTTTAAATAACACCAAGAATCCCCAGCGTGCCTTGCATTAAAGATGCAGGTATGGTCCGAACGCCCAAATAAATCATGGAAAGGCTACCTTTAGTGGATTTTGATTCAGTGTTGGGACATACCAAGCGCTGGGGGCAAGCCCGGGATCCAAACGTCAGGCCTGCCCCCACGTTTGCAAAAGTACAAATGGAGCTCCATTTGCCATATAGCTACCCATTTACAAGTTATCCATCAGGGTAAAACACTCGGAAATAAAGTGCATTCTAGGGCCCCATCATGCTGATGGGGGCAGGGAGATCGGCTGTCACTGGGGGAGGGCAGGAGGGGAGAATTCGGTGAAGGACGCACTGAGGGATCTTTCTGGAATGACTGAGGATTCTTGCTTCACAGGTGGAGTGGGCCCTCCCTGCAGATCAGGAGAGAGTCCGTGGAAGGGCCTGCTCCCAGTGTGGTCGGGGTGAGCCCACCCCACAGCCTCAGGGCTCCAACCAGGAAACCCTGGCCCAGCCCCAAGCGGCAGTGTGCTCCGGATCCTATGGTTCTAGCAAGTTCCCAGGGGATTCCCTGAGGGTGAGGCTTTGGAAACCAGTGTCCTAAGGGGGGCAGTGGGGGTAGCGAAGGCTGCTGGCCGGGGCGAGGCCATGTGTCTGAACCCCGAGTCCGGCTTTGCTTTACTTCGCACTCCATGTGCGAAGTAAAGCTGTGACAGTGGGGGTTGTGGGGTCAAAGCTGGTGCATCTAAGCCCCTGCAGACTGGGACTCCACAGACGCATTGTCGTGTACCTGCCTGTGCGAGGGATTGTGGCAGGTGCGGCCCCACGCCTGGTCCTTCCACGCCGGCCCAGCACCAGTTCTTCCCTCGGGGGAAACCTCCCTCTGTCCTCAGAGACGAACCGAGGACGCTCTCTTAAGACTTCTCGATGAAAGCAGAGTACATTTTTGTTTCAGTACAATTATCATTATTTAATCAAATTATGGAAAGTCTGCTGAATCAGATGTTTATGCTTTTAAAAAGTTAGTTTAAGCTCAACATACTACTTGATTATTGGAGATTGAAAGCAAATACAATCTCTGAGAAAGGAGGCAGGAATTTGGAAAGAAAACTCAATATATCATATACATTTTTTTATCATTTTAATACAAAATGTTGGAGTCAAAGAGGAATATTTAGATCTAATATTGATTTTTAAAGTATCTTCCACATTCTCTTATTTTCTCTTACAACTCTTTTTGGTTTGTTTGTTTTTGCATTCATTGGTTAAAAAAATTGGTATTGGTAGCATTGACATGGACTTATATTTTAGGTCCATATCAATACTGCACTTCTAATATACTAACAAGATTTGCAGAGGAAACACACAACCCAGCATTTTGTGTTGACAGAGATAAGGGGGCCTGAAAAGCAAAGGCACGAAGTCGACATGGCCAACAGATGAGTGTTTCCATGAAGGGGTCATGTTATCTCAGGACCATCGTAGCCAATGACCTACAGACATGGGTTCCGCCCAGAAGACAGCCTGATGCTCTGGGAGGCCTGCGCGGTGGATTGCAGCCCTAAAAGGTAAAATGCGCACATCTGGGATAAAACGAGATGTGACAGATGGATGACGCTGAAACTTTCTGTCCCCACTAACATCTGATTATCATAACTTCCAATGTTATGAATCGTTACTTATCGATTGGCCTAAGTGCACTTTGTGTATTGTGATAGCAAAGCACGATCATATCTGCTCCCGAGACCTCATCCGCGGAGAAGACTTTGTAAAAAGCTATCTTCATTTTTGGGCAATTAAATGGAACACCACATAAGGCGCTGCGTACATGAGCAGAAATATGACCTCCTGACGTGGATGTAGCTTGCCATGTAAGGAAAGCACATATCACGTTTATGCGGCTACAAAACCATTAGCATGGATGGCTTTTAAGGGGTCTGCTGTGACTCATGCTTTATCCCTCTGTGCCATTTGGAAATCAAGTCTTCTTAATCGATGGGATACACCGCAAGTTTCAATGGTTTTTAGCAGAGAGGACACATAATTCCACTGTAATTTGAGTATGATATTCTAATTGATTAATTGGATTTTCTTGTAAGGTGGCACAAGATACTGTGATGTAGAAAGGTTATCCCCAGTGTATGGGAGAATAAGGATGCTCGAAATTGCACGGTAAATTAATGGCACCACAATGGGGGGACGTAAGTAATGAAATGGCCATTTACTCTCAACAAGTGTATTCTGTTTTTAAATTGCATACATTTATGGGCAAAAGCAAAATAAAGCAAAATTAGAAGCACACACACCCCCACGCACACGCAGAAGACTCCTGCACCTGGTCACACTTCGAAGGAGTGTGCGTGGTCCGTGGTCATTGTAATGTGGGCATCAGGCCGCTCGTGTGTCCGCTGCCCCTGGAAGGGCACTGAGCACTCCCTCCCCTTTGCTCTCTCTGGTCCCAGAGACCTTCCCCTCATGCAGTCAACCCTTTCCTTAGCAACAAACGTGCTTTAATCCAAATGAAAACTCCTTCATCCGTGGCATGTCCACCGCATGTCACAGCCTCTCTTCCCCGTCTTCCAGGCCCCCAAGAATGAGATGCACCTGCCTTGGCAGGAAGAGGAGTGATGGACATTTTGGGGGTGAGAGGAAATACCAGGGAGCTAGAGAGTGGCCCTGGGGAGACAGGGATCCGGCGGGACTGGTGAGAGGACAGGAGTTAGCTCAGCTGTGTGGAGGTGGCTCCTTGAGGGACACCGTGGCGGGGAAGCCACTTCTCTGAGACCAATCTGGGGAAGGCCGTGGCTGTGACCAACGTGGTGATTCTTGCTGTGCTCAATCCAAGATGTGGACAAGAAAACGCTCCAGGCGCCCACTGTCTTCACGCTGAGAGAACAGGGGCGACGAAACCGGAGCCGCCCGGGCTTGAGCGGGATCTTACGAACATCTCCACCTGGTTTGGAAGGTCTGGGCTGGGGTCTGAGATGGCACCTGTCTGACGCCCCCGAGGGGGGCCAGGGCTGCCGGTCCCGGGATGACAGTCTGAGTAGGGGCCTGGCCATTGGAGAGACGGAGGACATGCAGGTCCTGAATACGAACCTATTCTAGGTTAAGAAGATTCTAGGTCCTGCAAGCCCCTGAGCTGTGGTGCAGCTCACAAACTTACAGTCATATCACCTAAAGATCAAAATATTTTACGAGAATCACTTTATTCATTTTTCTCTTCCTTTCGCTCAAGGGCAAGACTTAACTAAAAATAAAATGAATTACTAATGGAGAAAGTCACCCTAAACCTGCCATTTCTTTCTGTCATGTAGAAATATGACAACGGCCCTGTGTTATGAATTCCTCATAAAAGCATTTGGCAAGGTATGGACAACGAAATGACATGTTTCAGGGTGCTGGCTTTTAAAAGATTGAGTCTCTTACAGGATATTTGATCACATAATTAGGAAAGAGACCAAGCTATATATATTCTGAACATTAAAAAACACCCTGGTGAGAATTTGTGAGATAAAACTATTTGATGTAATACATAAGGGATTAGAAGTGCTGCTGACTTTTGTTGGGAAGGCTCAAGGTTTTTTGGGAGGAAGATATACACACCTCCTCTTTTTAACAAGCAAGGACCCCGTTTCTCAATCTCCCTCTCTCTTGCATTTGAAATAAGGATTCGCTGAAGAAACTCCGCGCGGAAGGGCAGCCACTTGGAAGGTGTGCTGCTGAAATCAGACCTGAACAGAGAAAGCATCGCTGTAGACTCCCCTCCCCGCCCCAGACTCGGCCCTTGAAACACGTCCTGGCCTCTCCACGTGTCCTCCCTGCCCACAGGTGGCCCGCAGGGTGGTTCCAAGCGGCCCAGGGTCATATTCCTGGGGGACGCTGTGTGGTGTCGTGACGTTTGGTAACTGAGACCTCCACCGCTCACGGCTCTCTGGAAGCGCACACGACGGCGGGGAACGTGGCGTTGTGACAGACGGACGGGCACCGGAGAGGGCGGGTGGTCTGAGTGCAGCCATGTGGAAACGTATCGACGTTGCAGTCTGCGCCCCATGCAACTGGCACAAATCATCCGGGTTTGACCTGAGGAAGGCGGTTCGGAGACACGAGAGTGTGCACACAAGGGGTGACAGCCGCGCCGTGACCCGACCTGCGTCACGGGGCAGCCCCAGGATCAGGCCGGGCTGGAATCCAGATGAACGAGCCTCTCTGGCTGCGGGCTCTGCCTCATTGGGCCCGATTTCATCAAACAGCCAAGCGCTGGGGGAGAGCGATGCACGGGGCTGCCCGCACGGCGAAGCGTCGGCAAGAGAACAGTGCAGCTGACAGACAGCCCGGCCTGCTGGCCGCTCTTTGCTGGAGTCTTGTTCTTCAGGGGAAAGGGACAAAATCACTCGCCGACCACAGGCGGTGCTCACTGTCTCCGGGGTCGGGAAGGACGCGGGCTGGCGCTGCGAGCCATGTGGGCCCGGCCGATGGCTCACGTCCCCAAGTCCCCACTCCTTGTCCCTCGGGATTCATCGCTCTCTTCATCAACTGTGTTCTTATTTGTAATCTGTGGCATCGTACTTCTTCAGAATAAGGTCATCGGTTACATGGATGCCGACCCACGTGCATGCACGTATCCTCGCAAAAACACTACCTCTTCAAACGCACCCTAATAATGCAGGTATAAATGGTCTGAGGGCCCCCCGAGGCTGGGGCTTCTCCCAGGTTATCAGCCCCCAGGGCCCAGCAGGTGCCCACAGGGATGCCGGAAGCCAGGTCCAGGCCCCGGGCCTTTGGGGGCACGGTGCACGGCTCCCTTCATGAGAAAGTTGTGGGATGGCCATTATGCATGCATGGATCTTGGGGAAGTTAACTGGACTATCAGCAGTAATTTAGGACTTTTCATAAGCAAAACTGCTTCAGCTTTTCACATAAACTCTCACTGAGCTCGTCAGCAGGGCTCATAGACCTTCTCAGCGCTGTGTGCGACTTGAGCCAGCTTGTCTGCCTGGCCACCACTTTGGTCCCAGGAGGCATGCCACCCCTGTGGCCTGAGATACGGTGGCGGCCGGGAGGTGGGCCCTGCAGCCACACATCTCAGGCGCCCTGACCAGGGACACGGGGCCCATGGCTGCAGATGCCTGGAGATTTGGGGCCAGAGAGGAACCTCGGAGAGCACCAGCACCGGGCTGTTTTCATTCTCTTTTTGTCCTTTTCAGCATTGTTGAGCATAATTGACATCTAATGTTTGCAAGTTTAAGGTGTGCAATGTGGGATGTATGTGACCACACTAGGTTTAGTTAATATCCATCATCACAGCTACAGTTTCACTTCTTGTGAAGAAAACCTTTAAGATCTACTCTCTTAGCAAATCCCAGACGTGCTGCATGACACCCCTGGCTAGAGCCGCCATGTGGGGGGCAGGACAGCCCCAGGGCATCCCCATCTGGCACCTGGAGTGTGTCCCTTTGACCCTCTCCAACCTTCCCCTCCTTTTAAGCCTTATATACCCACAGCCAAGTGGGCACCAGGCTCCTCACGTCAGGAACGGGACAACGGAGCTTGGGACGGATCGCAGGGATCGGGTAGTTGCATCAGGTTCCCACTAGTGACCTTTCACCCTGTGTGCTCCCCATCTCCAGGACCGCGGCTGTAAAAAGGCTAAACTGTAGGTCACACACACACTTCCCTCAACCTGCTGGTTAGCACCCAGCCACGGGCCACACACCTCTGTGCACACACGTTCCCAAGATCAGAATGCATCACAAAGAAATCCTCGGGTACACCTGGCTGCTGAAGACATAAAACATTTTAAAGAGTCGTGTTTGCTGATGGCAGTCAGTCTGTTTAGAGATGGGTGAGGGGTCATTCTAATTCTAATTCTATAGGATCCCTCCCCTTACTCACTTGTCTTTAAAATCTCTGTTCCACGGATACAAAGTGCAAAATGGGTAGAAACTGGGTAACAGACAGAAGAATCACAGATGACGGGACATGTTCATAAATGAAACACAGTCAGTGGGGAGCACCCGCGGGAGGGCGAGCTTTCCAGGGTGAGTCATCCCCAGACTCTGCAGACAGCTCACCATTACCCTGTAAACGCAGGGGATTTTAACTCGCTCTAAGCGTGCAGAGGGTCACATTTTCTCTTTGAACTCAGCTAATTCGCTGTTGATTTTCGTTTTAATTTAGGTCACCCAGTCTTAGTTACCTTATAATGAGAAATGAAACATCTTGGGTAATAAGGAGATACCCAATTGAACCCACTCCTGCTCAGATTCCTGTCTGCTAATTACGCACCTGTAGAACACAGGAGGGAGTTAAGAAACTGCCCGACTTCCTCCTGTGTGTCCGGAGCCATAAAGCCCGGGATGCTCACAGATGATATTTTCCCTTCTTCAACCGTCTTAGGCAGGAGACCACATACATAAAATAGTTAACATCATATGTGATCTTGTGTGCATATCAACAGGCTCTCTGAGGCTTGCGAAGCAGCACGCCCTCCGGACGGCCTCTGCGGTGTTTCAGCTGCGAGTGGGTCTGCACGAGGCTGATGCTCCCGAGGAAGAAGGGGACGAGGCTGAGCCAAAACGTGGACCGTGGCACCTCCGTGTTCCCTTGGTGCTTCTGTGAGGAGTACTGTCCAGCTTCCCTGGTCTCTCTTGTCTCTACTCCATCATCCCCAGCTACATGGACCTTGTCTCCCTCGAACAGAAACACCCGAATCTAAGGCTGGGCTGGCTGAACCAGGAGGCTCCCTCTTGGACACTTGGTTGGGAGAGTTCCCTGAGCTGAGCCAAGGAGGAAGCCATTGCGGGCGGGGGCTTTGTGGCGGCCAGCTGGGGGCAGAAGCCTCGTTCTTCCGGGGATCACAGCTCAGCAGCACGAGGTCGGGAGAGGGGCCCGGGGTGGCCGTGGAAGGCGGCGGCCCCAAGGCCAGGGCTCTTGCTGGAGACACCCTCGCGGGGCTCCCCAGGGCACGAGCAGCAGTATGACGTGCAGCCCACCCGGGGACATGAGTTCTGAACACAGTTGAGGTCCTTTCAGGAGCTTTCCCTGGCCCCATCTTTAAAATGGGCATACAGATTTAAACCAGAGAGAGAGAATTACTTACACGAGACGCAGTCTGTAAAGAGTGGAGTGCCGTGCGGGCAGCCCTCTGGCTCTCTCCCGGGGCTCTGCGGGTTCCGCGGCCTTCCGCACACGCCTGCTCAGCAGCACACGGGGGGGAACGTGGCGCTTCTGCATTGCGGCCCCCCTCCAGAGCATGCTCCAGTGGGCTTTCTCCCCCCGGGGTATCTTCCTCGTGCTCTGCTCACCCAGGTTATGGTTTAGGTAAAACCACCTTCCCACTGATTATAATCATACCTGGTCACACCTCCCTTAGGACTGTAAACCTCTCGTCTTTGTAGCATAAAACCGGGATCCAACTTAACTGTTGGTGATGGGGAAAGAATGAATAATATCTTTATTAAGATGTTCACGGAGTTTAGAAGTCCAGTCTTGAATGTGTAGAGTAAGCACTAGAAATGCCTTTTGGATGATGCTACGAATGCCCTCATTCCCCCTAAATTTCATGTTTAACACCATTAGAAATTCATTCCTTTCACTTAAGGAATGGCTCCTATTAAAATGCAAAAATCCTAAGAAGACTAACACAGTAAGTACTTATCAGTAATTAGCACCTCCTCATGAGTTCCTTTATCAGACCCCCACTTTGTTGTAGCTGCTGGAAACTCCGGGAACCCAGGAAGCACAATCCTGGTGGTGGGCGTGCAGCACCTCCCGCAGGGGCTTGGCCTTGTAGTAATGGATGTTCCCTGGATGAACGGATGAGCCAATGAATGAACGCATGAATGCCTCAATGTCCCCAGTACTGCAGTAGAAAGACCCAGGGTCTGTGCTTCAGTCCCATCGAGGATTAACAAGAGTAACGTGAGGTTCTTTTTATGACCGATTCATATTATTTACAAATCATTTCGGGAGGCAGCTGAGCATCTTCTCTCTAAAAGGACGGGGCGTGCAGGTCTGGCCACCCCAGGGAGATCGGGACTTCGGGGCGCCTGAGGAGACACAGCCCTCGCGCTGTAGTGAGTGCAGAATGCCCGCCGTGGGGTGGGGGCAAAGCGCAGGCCTATCGGCAGTGGGGGCCAGCGGACGGGGACGTTTTGTCAGTGTTTCAAGAACAAGTAAGTTTCTAACTTCAGCGAGTATCGGAACCACTTGCCTTAAACGTCGGTGGGTTTAATCTCAGGAACTCTGTATTTTATCCCAGGAAAGGAAGAAATGGGAAAAAAGAAGCAAAAACCATAAATACCAAGTGCTGGAGCAGCATGTGGCCGAGCAACGCCTTTTCCTCTGGCAAACACGGCTCCCATGATCGTTCAGACCTGCGATCGGATCGGTCCCCGTTTTTGACTCTTCCTACGCACCTAGCACGGCACAAAATCACCGCTCAGGGATGGACATGCCGCCCACGCCTGCGGCACTTGGAACTCGATGATTTCTAATTTCTTGATACATTTCAAAATCCCTAAAAGTCACGTGAAAATGGACTTCCTCGTGGCTACGACAGAAGTCCCGTCGTCCTTGATCTCAGTATCTTACTGGTTCCCTGTAGTGGACACGACGTATCCCATACGTCCCCTCCTGTGTCTAATATCCCACCCCCACCAAAAAAAAGTAAAAGGAAGCATGAAAATTGTCAATCTCTTGACAGAAAGGGCCATCCTGGTGGGGGTGGGGTGGGCAGGGTGGGTTTGTCGCAGAAAGAGGCAGGTCTCTGGAGGCAGGCGTTCCGGGAACAGGGCAGCGGCGCGGCGGGTCCGCCCCCGGGCACCTGGGCGAGCACGAGTGCTCATGGCGCCGGAGGGAATGCGGGAAGGGTGACAGACCGGGGTCAGAAAGGGCATCACAAAAACCCCTGTTGTCTCCGGGACGTATCTTCCTGCGTCCCGACCATGTTATAAAACCCTGAAAACACTTTCTGTGTGGGGTGGGGAGTGGTCTGCGCATGTGCACAAAACAACCACGAGGCCCTACCTTGGTGTGTGTGGACAGACGCAGTCGTTTGCCCGGTGCTGTGCTGTGTGTGGGTTGTGCACACTTCCGGAAGGATCCGTAGGTTTTACTGGTTTCTCAGATGGATCCATTATTAAAATGAAGAAAGCAACATGGAGATAAATCTTCACTAAATTTAGGATATTTAAATAAAGGTGTTAAGTTATCCTGATCTCAGCGGCTGACTTTGGCTGTAAGTTATCAATAAAACGTGCTGCAATTTCGGGTCAATTGATATAACCGTTGTCTCCCCCATGTCCATAAGCCGTTCAAGGCCAAAAACCAAGTACCGTGTGCCGCCATGGTGGCCCTTCATAAACACATCAAATAAAACGCACTCTTCAGATCCCACCCGGTAAAATGAGACCCCTCAGACTATTACTTTCCAGCTTTATTTACGACGTTTAACTTAGCTCTAAACTTCTTACGGGGACAAAGTCACAAACCTTAAATTTTCCTGGCAGCCTCGGTGAGTGCGCTTTGGGCGGAGTTTGCTAGCGCCGTCTGTGCACATCGGGGGGAGCGGGCGTCGGAGGCAGGTCCTGGCTTCTGCAGAAAGCTGCTCGTCACGGTTGAAAGTCACTTCATCTACCGCACACGGTTCAGTCCCCATCCTACGTGTGGATTAAAACCATGGAAACGGAACTTAATAGGGCAAAGGGGCACATTATTTTATGCAGTCCGTGAGCAAAAGTCCACTCAGATAAACAAGAAGATCTCTAGCTGGGAGTTGCCCTCAGACTCCCGTGGGAGCCAAGTTCCTGGCACAGCCGTCGGCAGGGACGACCACGCAGCCTCTCGCAGCGCTGCTCAGCCCCAGGGCAGGGCTGCCAACCACACAGGGAGCAAGGCGGACGCCCCACCAAGGCAGGGAGGCTCCCCCACAGCTCGCCTGCTGGGTCACCAAATACCCACGTGGCCGATTCTCTCTCTCGGGAATGGTCTGTTTTCACCGCTGTAAACATTAGGGTTTTCTGTTTTCCCTTTAAATCTCTCTTTGCCCTCCTACTCTCCTTTTCTCTAAAGGACCGTTTCCAGTGGTGAAGTATGCGAGGCAGTTGACCAGAACGGCCCGTGCAAGCACGGGAAGACAAACACCGTGTAACACGGCGTTTCTGTGGTCTCAGCGAGGGATCACATGCTGGGGGGCTCCAGGGGTGTTAGAACTACGATATGGGAGGTGCCCTCATGTGTATGGAGCAGGAAAATAGAAAAGACACATCTCAGCACGAGGTAGCTCAAGTCAAGTCATTTCTTTAGAGTTGAAAGGAAATACACGTCTTCAGAATTGGCGAATGTCTGCAAGGAGCTGAGGACTAACTCCTACTCGTCACTTCTGTTTCCCATCGATGAAGGCCGCCCAGACCGGGGCTCACGGGGCTCAGTTTGCGTCTGGGCAGAGTGCACAGGTGGAACACACAGCCAGGCGCTGGCCTGCTGCGCTTCCGGACACCAGACCCCAGGAACGCCATCGGCTTCAGCCCCTGCCCGCCCTTGTGGTCTCAGGTCACACGTCCAATCCTTCGCACACTTGCCTCCAAAAGTCACTTTTTCCAAGAACAATGTTTGGGAGTGTGAATGGTGCATGATCCTGAAGAACAGTAACATTCATGGAAGGAAGATGATAACAGGTTAAATCCTTGGTCAAAACAACACTCGTATGCTACTCAACATTACAATTGGTAAGATTCTTAGGAAACTGCAAGAAATGCTCCAGATAAAATGCTAAGGGGGAAGGCACAGTTAAGAATTAGTTCTGTGTGTGTGTGTGTGTGTGCGCGCCTGCTTGTGTGTGGACGGAGACAGGCAACTGATACTCCAAACTAAACGGAGCTGGGTCAGGTGCTTTTTTTTAATAAAAGATAGGATATTTTTAAAAAATCATTGTAGCGATAGTCTACCTTCTTTTTTCCCTAAGAAAATTAGAGTAGTTAAAATTTAGTGGCAGAAATGAATTGCGGTAAGATTGTGAAATTCTGGTAAGACTAACTTAAATGTGTGAGGTTACGGTCCTGCAGATTTCGCATCCGCTTCGACGATGAAAGCAATACTAGCCCCAGGCCCGAATGACGGCAGCGTGACAGAAAGGCGTCAGAACAGAAACCCGACTCTTAGCTCTGGTAACTTCTTTATATCTGTTAAATGTTAAACAGGCTGGTTAATCCAGGGGAGGGTCTGAAGTTTTAATTACACACTTAATAAAACCATTTAACCTTGCTCATGCATCTGGGTTACCATATTACAATATTTACAGGACAAAACAACAGACCAATCAGTAAGAAAAGCATGGTCAACGTAGAGAATTCAGTGGGACCTGACCATTTTAGGGCATGGGGGGAGGGGACAGTGTTAATTTCAAAAACAGAGGATGGAAAAGAAGAGGAGTGACCTTGAGCTCATTCACCTCTTTGAAACTCCGTGTTCTCATGTATAAAATGGGGATATTGTTGCCCACTGTGCAGGTTTCTCTTGCAGACTAAATAAATGACTTCTTCCTTCACTCAACTAAGATTTACTGAGCACCTACTACATGTCAGGAAGCATTAGAGACTCTGCATATCCAAACGTGGAAAAACCTGGGAGGTCCCTTGAGCGTGGGGCTTCCCTTGTGCTGGGGACAGAGACCGTGAATGGGAAGGTCAACTGCCCCGCACCGGGTGTCTGGTGGCGCCAAGAGCTCTGACAGGTGGAGAATGGAGGGCACGAGGACAGAGCGGGGGGTCAGGGAGGCCTGGCCTGGCGAGCAAGCCCGTCCGTACCCAGGTGCTAACTGTCGAGCACCTATCATGTGGCGGCAAGGGCAGAAGCAGGCATATCCAGGACCCCCAGCTCATGAAGAACTAGGTTAGCACATGGGATTAATGAGAGGACAGCCGATCTCCCAGTGGTCACCATTCACCTATTATGAAGGGCATACCCTATTACAGAAGCAATACTTCATTCAAACAAAATCCCTGCTTAGTTTTACCGTCGGCTTGCTGTTCACATGGGGGCTTAGAAGAGCTCTGTCATTTGAGGGAACCGGTCTGCGAGCCTTTCCCTGGGCCACAGGGCGCCTGCACGCCTCGCCCGCGCCCGATCTGCGGGGCCACCTGCTTACGGCTGTGCCTAATGGAGGCGACTCACCCACCTGCTCTCCTGGATGGAGCCTTAATTAGAGCATCCCGTGCTGCTTGTGGCGCCCCGTCGAAGGCCCTGTCTGTAGGGCTGTTAAGTAATGTGGGCGATAAACATGTTTAAATAGTTGCTGCTCTAGGTTCACTGAGCAGGGACACGTTTTATTTTTGTTAGGACAGAAAACGGCGTTAAATTGGTTTATTCCCATGGGGCCGTGGCCGGCACGGAGTGCACTCCTTGGACCAGCTCCACCTTAGTGAGCAGAAGTCAGGAATCTCCTCCACACCGGGCCCCAGTGCCCCTCGCAGTGGCCTCACCACTTTCACGCTGTTTTTCAAATTTCGGATACTTTGTTTAAGGAAATGAAACAAACAGCAAGTACTATTGCGAATTAGATTACTGCTTTGTCCAACTTGGTCACAACACACGCGTGGGGAGGACACAGCCCATGGGATGTGAAGAGACTGCGGAATGAATCCGAAAGCCCATCTGGAAGAAGGCAGAACACGGACGGGCTGCCGTGGAGAGCGCGTATTTTGAGGAACTGCGAGCCGTGGAGGGAACCAGCTCTCGGCACTGGGCCAGTGGCGGAGGGAAAGAGGAACGCTGAGCTGTTCCCCATACAGGAGGGACCTCGGACCTGAAACGACGGACGATCCCGACCCGCGTGCAGGCCCCAGCACGCCCATCCCAGTGACTCCTCTGGACTTCTGTTTTGGCCCATTTTGTGCTGAGCTCCCACCCAACACGCGTGCCAAGGGCGGCGGGAGGCCCGATCCAGAGACCGGACTCAAAGACTGTTCCGAAGGGGGCAGCGTGGTAGATACGTTTGCAAACATCCCCTAGAATGTCATTCCGCCGTGGTAGGATTGAAAACATTGACTCACGCCGCGACCTTTCCGCAGAGAAAGGAAGTTGAACCCTGAAGGAAAATGTACATTGAGAGTGCCTGTCTCTTAATTTAGAGCTCTCTGTACTCCAGCAAAATGTAGAATTATTTTTTCTTAACTTTCGTGGCTGCCAAATTACCTCTGCTAGGGTAACGTGAAGCTGTGTGTTCTGACCGTGTGGCTGGCCCAGCGTTGACGCTCCGTGCCAGCTGAAGCACGGACCTGGCTCTCGGTTGCCTCGTGGGTCATCCGCACCTTCCAGAACCTGGAGGGACAGCAGGTTCCCGCAGGGAGGCTGCGTTTCTTGGCTTTGCCGAAGCCTGTGCCGAGAGCAGGCACGCAGAGGGCCTGCTGGAGTGAAACCACAGTCAAGTTTCCAAAAGGACAAAATGAAGAAAGGCGGCCCGAGCTCCCCACACAATGGCGCTCCTCCTGACAGCAGCTCTCTGTTAACCGCCTCCAGTGTTTAACATATTGGAGCCGTTCATCTTCCTTCAATGAACTTAATAACTCTGCCAGGTGAGGAGCCGCGCGCCATGCTTCTTCATGTTGTCTCTTCCCCGCGCGGACGTGTGGTGATGTGCGGGCGGCCCGCTCGGATCCGGCGCCGCCCCGCAGCTCGGTTATTGCCCCCATCAATAACCTGCCGCGCACACTCTTCATTCCTCACGCCTTCCTGGTGGCCTCCCACATCTAATAAGACCTCTTTGCCATGATCCCTGATTGATACAAGGGAGCACCTGTTCCCCTTACTGAACTCACCCTGCTAAAGTAACATGACAATGGAACAAATATGATTTTGACTGGATCATGTCCAGTAACAAGAAACCGATCTGGAAAATTTCCCTTTGGGGCCAATTTATACAGAAAACCTATTTTTACACTTGGGACTAAGCTCTTTCTTTGCTCACTAGCCATAATACTCGGAAATAAATACAAGCCTCACTGGGTATTATGCTAACCAAGTATTAGTTTAAGAAATGCTATTTTGTTCCCTGCATATGTCTAAATATTGATGAGTTAGGGGGAAATTCCAATGCTGTATTTTTTTCCAAAAGACTCAGAAATACACATTTACTCCCAATGCGAATTTGTGGAGTTGGATCCTGACTTTTAAAGGTTAATATTTTTATATTAGGATAATACAGATTTATGCTTTTGTGATTATTTTGATGCGTGGCTTTCCAGTTCCATTACCAGTGGAAGCGTGCTCGGACGTCTGCCTGCCGACAGCGCTCCCTGGAACGGTCTGCCCTCGCTCCCAGCACTCCAGCACTGAGTCGCACCCGCCGTGTTCATCTGCATGTCCTGGAAACACGGCTTTAACAGCTGAAGACATGAACACTTAGCATGAGATTCCTAAAGGAAATAACATGGTCCAATAGAGAGAGGTCTCTTCATGAAATCAGTACGGGAGAGCACAGACAAAGTGCAATAATTTTGGAGATGCAGGGATGGCATTTCATGAAGATGGTTGCAGGGATTCAGTGCCAGGAGATATATCCCACACACCCCCAGCAAAGACCCCGAACTGACGCCGTGCGCCTGGAATCTGTGGGTACTCATGTTACACAGTCATGCGTGGGAACGGCACGGCCATGGGCATTGGGACCGTGTGCTCATGTCCCATTATTCCCAGTATTTGTGAATGCAGGATGCATCCTTAGAGTAGAAAGTGGCAACGTTACTCGTTACAATTTTCCAAACTGTATCGCTGGTTTTACCCCCAACAAATTACAGTATTTTTTTTTTTTTTTTTTGCAGGAGGCATAAAAAATGCCACTACTAAGTGAGGGCCTTTTCCGCTGGTTTGCTTCAGGTTTGAGTTTTTAATAGCACAGGGCATGTCTAGCTTTATCCACTTGTCAGCATGTATAAAATCAAATATTATTTTTTAAACTTCTTACAGAACTTCTGTTATGTCAGTGTTGGATCTCAGCCTGACCTCTTCTGCACACACCGGGGAGGAAATGCCACACGAAGGTTCTAGGAAGGGAGGGGCCCCCGAGACCTTGTCTCCAAAGACAGAGGCATCACTCCCTTGTTACGTACACATTTTCAAAATCCACTGGGCTTCTTATAGTCCATTAGCTTATTTTGTTACACATGATTCAAAAAATCAGTTTCTAGAAATATGAGAAATACTTAAAACTATACTGAAACTCCAGAGTTATGAATATTACACGGCTAAGACTGATGAGAAAAGAACTGGAAGGGCCACTTAAAACCAATTCTTCCTCTATGGAAGCCACACGAATTAATCATCGAGTTATTATCAACACATGGAAGTAAATCTCTTCCTTACATTGAACTAACCACACGGATCAGTCTTCATAGCTGAGAAATAAAGATCTTCCCGCTAGACAAGAGGGTAAGCAAATGATTGCACCTGGTACATCAGGGCCGACAGTCTCAGTGGTAATAAATATGGGCAGCTCAGAAATCGCTGTGAGTTTTTAGTTTTGATGCAACATCAGAATGTGAAATTCAAAATTTAAATTTTTGTTCCTATGTCAGAGGATTCTGAATCAAACATGGAATTAAACATGGAATCTGTGTGATTTAAGATGCCTGTGGCAGCATCAGGATCCCCATTCCTAAGGTAACATTTCAATTAAAAATGAAGGTTTTCAGAGCCGCCAAATATTTATGTTAGCATAAAATACACAGGACAGATTCCAGCATCACAGGTATTTTTTCTGGCAGGGCATATTTACGTGTTTATATGCACTTTTTAACTTTATGTAAATCTTTCTGGATATTGATTTATTCAGATATTTCTGAGGCACAAGCATGGGCTTTCTCAGCCTATTGCTGGTGTGTGTACAAAAGTCAATGGGAAAGAAACTCCAAAAACAACCTCAGAGTAATCCCAGGACACCCACCTCTGCTCGCGCTCTGCCGGGGAAGCCTCCACGGCAGAGAACTTTCCAGCAGAACCGGCATGAGATCCCATTAGCTCACGCCGAAGGTCAGATGGGGGTCAGACCTTCTGATGTAGTACAAAACACAACAGAATGCAGAGTTTTAGGTAATGAGCAAGAACAGGTTACTTCAAAGTGTCGCCAAACTGAGGACAAAATAAACCCATTTGTGAATATTTCTGGATAAACAGAAGGTGTATCTCAGGCAAATCAACCTGTGACAAAACGCAGTCCCACTTCCACGGATGAGCTGGAGCGGTGAAGGCCTCCTGGCAGCCGAGGCCGGGCCTGACTCCCTTCCCGGCACGTCTGCCCAGCAGGAGCCACCTCGGGCCGTGTGAGCTCACGGGCTGAATTAGAAAGCGAGACCCGTAGAGCGGGGGCAACAGGAACCACGAAGACACGGACCGTCTGTGGGCGAAGCGTGCACGCGTGGTCACGAAGCGGACTCCGAGGTCGGGGTGTGGCTGCTGCGTACTCCTGGGGTCCCGCATGGAGGACGCAGGGCTTGGGCTGAGGCATCTCACAGGAACCCTGAGCACCCACAATAAAACCGACATGACTCACGACTCTGGTGGCCTCCCTGTGTACTCTGAAGACAGTTTTTGCATATTTGCACCGGGTCCCTAAAAATAAGCAAGGAAGAGGGGTGTATCCATCCTTTCAAAGAGCTGTTCCTCTCTTTCTGGAAAGTTCTTAGGTGGCAGCACGATCAAGTGGCTGTAGGGCGTGCTTTGCGGTGCATTAAAGACGCGCAACCCAGGCTGTAAGTGGTTTGACGGTGTTGGGGTGATAGCCCGTGTCCTGGTAAGTGATACACCTGCTCGACAGCTAGAGCGGCCTGCGGCAGGAGAGGAGGAGGCCGAGGCCGGCGATGCTGACCCTGCCCTGCAGAGCCCGGCGCCGCGAGGACTCGGACAGGCCACGCAGCGACTGCCGGGGTCGGGCCGCAGCAGAGCATCTCAAGAGGGGTTTTATTTCCACTCGATCATCAACCTGTAATAACTCACGAGTCAAGACATGTTAAAAAATATTCCCATTCTCCTTCGCCGCTCTTTGATGACCATGCTTCCTCCCGGGCTCTGGAAGTCGCTCGCCCGTCTCGCTGTCTGCAGTGACCCCTACCGCTGGTAGTGCTGCTCTGGCCGGGCCGGACACAGAGCGCAGGACGCCGGCCGGGACGCCGGGATGAATGGCCAGGCCTCGGGGCAGCCAGCACCCACGCGGGGGACGAGCGCGGGGGGCCTAACGCCGAGCGCCGGCCTCGGGCGCCGGGCTCCCCACTCCCTGCAGCCGGGGGGCCGAGCTGGTGGGGAGCCCGCTCGCCTCCCGTCCGTCCCAGCCTCTCCCAGCCACAGGCCGCGGCCCTGCGAGGAGAGTCTGGGGAGAGCGCTGCTCTGCCTCAGGACGAACCACTACCTGATTAGCAAAATAATTATTCCAACTGCCACCCCATTCTGCATACAGCTAAGCGGGTTTTTTTTTTTTAACAAAACAATGTTAATTTTCTCTTAGAACATCTGTGACCCATTCACAAAACTGCTAAATTAAGACAATATTATTTTAAATCACTATCTTTGTTACCGTCCCAACCTTAAGAAATGCCAGCAAATATTTAAATTTAAGACCATGATTCCCAAGATATTCATTTGAATTCTGCATTTGCCAATATGCGAGAATATTCTGCAGTCAGTTTTTCTCGTTATGTGCTTTAAGGTAACATCAAAAGCAGCAACGGCACAGCAATTCTAAAAAATAGCCACATTTTTCAGGGATTATGCTATAAACGTTCACAGTGTAGAAACCGCCGCCGTCTGGGGGGCTGTGCTGCTAAAGCTCCCGCCCCCCCAGCCCCCAGCCAGGCCTCAGGAAGCCCGCCCGTCCCCCCTGCACCAACCGTCGCAAATAATCTAGTATTAGGGAAAAGAGCTCTTTCCCTATATTGTGTGTCTGAAAGAAATGACTTTCTTTAAAAGATAGAGGAGATTTTATTTGTAATTTTTCCAATGGAATAAGCAATGAAGTGTTTCTCATTCCCGTTTTGAAGAGAAAATCAGAACGTGGTCATATTCAAATTCATGCTGGATTTTGCTGGTTGTTTAATAAGCTGACACGTATACAAATATATTTTACGCGTGTAGCGTATACGAGGCGTATATAAATCTCGGATATATAAAGCAACAGCACTAAACGTAATTTAAACAAGTAATAAGAACCTCATTTCCCCACACGGCCCACGCGGATTGCAGCGATGACAGAGCCCATCACGGGTGTCTTGGAGTAATATGACTTAGTTTTGAATGGCGGTCCTTAAAATCTGACAAGAGAAAACTAGCACTCTGCATCCATTACTCCCATAACCAAAGTTAGGAAGTTACTTTCAGAGAACCTATTATTGTTTGTTACTCGATAGTGCCACCACATGGAGTGATATCTGAATATAATTCAACTGGTTTAGACTCAAGAAGCTGTCTGTAAATAATACTTTGCATACTTCAGTGAGGCAGGCAAGAGGGATCTCTAATCTTCTCCCTGGTGTGTGAGGTTCAAGATGTTTCCTTGTGAAAACAGAGAAGTTCCACTTCTAAGAGCATGAATGCACTGTAGTAAAAAACAGAAGAGCCAGACTGCTTTATTCCATCAGTAAAAAAAAAGAACCATTTGGTAAAAGGATGCATTACACATTTTCTATTTAAATCAGTTTATAAGAAGCAGATGTTAAGCTTTCCTGGGTAAGAAAGCAAGGAGATAAATGAATTAAGCGGACTTCCCAGTACATCCCCTGCTCCCCCTCCTTCTCAATGGATTTGTGTGTTTAGTAATAACCGAACCCCAGGTCTTATTATTAATGTTAAGTGATCTTAGCAACTATTCTTTGAAATAGCAGAGGCCAGGTTCGGAAAATCCACCCAATTAAATGCCGGGTTTTAAAACGTAAACCCACATAGGTTCCAAATCACATTAACTGGAGAATCTTCAGAATAAAAATCACCATGTAAGAGCATCTATGAAAAATGCAGCTTAGGCTTAAATTGTATGTTCTAATAAAGCGTCTGTGATTTTAGATTTCATGATCTCTGTCAATTGGCTGTAAAGTATAAATTGCAATTCAAGCAAGTTTGAGAGCATTTTCTTTTTTTTGTAGAGGAGGTTGGTATAAATTGTGATGACGTTTAATATCTAAGCCTCAGCCGAGAAGTGATCATGTTTCTAGAAAACGCCTCCCCCCCCACCCGGCACCCACACTGTTCACCGCATTTAGGGTGCTTTTTATCGTAATTGTCTATAAAAGAGCTTTAATTAAATGCCGGACCTGGATGGTCTCACTAACGGCTTTGTGCGCAAATGTGTCTGAAGGGCAGGCGGGTGTGGGGATGCTCTCATCCCACGATGGCTCCATTGGACTCTTGTCAACCACCTCCTCTCAGTTAGCAAACTCCAACACTATTTTTTCCTTAGACTGCATTAATGAATCCAATAAATAAGGCATTGTATCACCCACCCAGAATGGACATTAATTTTAGAACAAAACATTAATCAATTTAAATTTATGTACTAATGCAGACACAATCAATTTCAACTTCTTATGACAATTAGCAAAGCTTTTGCTACATCCCTAAAACACACTGACCCATCAATTATGGTTTGCATCAAAGTAATGCTAATGACACCCCTTCTTCCTCAGGCTGTCAGCAACCCATCTGATTGGTCAATTTGAATGCAGCAAATCAATTAATATAAATTATACATGCACGGAAAGATGGGTTAATATCATAAGTTAATTTAATTAATTGTGTTTGATTAAATGAGGCCCTTTCATTAGCCCACTTAGCCACAAACCATGTATACATCATCATCATCCTTTTACAAGCCCCACCGCCCAGACACCGGCCTGACATCAGAACATATTCAAATCACCAGCCTCAGCCATGCAAACCTCCCTGCATAATTAACAACCCAACGAGCTGCAGTCACTTAAGCTAAAAAGAAAACTGTCCACATCAACCTCTCGGATCCTGTTTAAATTGAAGATGTCACGGGTAAAACAAAGGTGAATAGACAATGGTAATTAAAAATTAAAAAGGACGGTGGGTTGCAACTAATGGAGCCAAAGTGGAAAGAGGGCCAAGGGCCTGGTCCCTGAAACCCTGAAGTGTGTGTCTTTGAGGGCATGGTGAGCCTCCTCCTTTCTGGGAAAGCTCAACACAGCATGTCTGTGGGGATCAGAGAGCAGGGAGAGGGAAATTTGGAAGCAACTCCGTGTGGAGTGGGGGAGACTGTAGCTTGGGGCTCACCAAGGCCAGGCTTTGTCAGTGAGGAGTGGAGCCAAGCGTGGGTCCTGTCTGGCCCACCCAGCCCTCTATACCCACCACGTTTTCCCCACTGTGCCCAACGGCAGGAAGCCTTGCGTCCTGCACAGGAGCCCGGCGCCCCTCTGCCACTCACCTCGCTTCCGAGGCCCGTGTTCATTAAATGGATTTTCCTCCAGACGACATGGCAGAGGCTTGACATAAAATATAGGGATGTCTGATGGACGTTATTCATTCCTTCCTGGTTCGATGCACAACCTTCCAGGGATGGTTTTAATTCACGCTGGATCCCAAGTATAACAAATAACACAGCGGCATTTCAGAGATAGGACTTGGTCTGCAGTGCAGTTCCGAGAGAAGTTGAGAAACACGAAGTGAGGGAGGTGGATTGCTGGGGCTGTGGCCCCAAGTCGGGGGGAAGTAAGAGCAGGGAACCATGCCCAGGATTCAAGCATTGACAGAGTGTCCTTGAAACTGAGGCCGAAATCATGGTTTTTAAGTTTGCAGCCAATCGTCTCGATTGCTCATAGTATTTTGGATATTTATATATAGCTCTCAGGCAAAATGAGCCGTTCCTTGACTTAGCGGCGTTTGTGTTCTTTCTAGAAACCAGGAATACTTGTGTAGCCATTCACATAAATAATAGTTCATCTTAGATAAATAAGCATTTCACATTGGATGGACACTCACCCACAGATGCGTTCAGTTATGGGACGTTGTACAAATTCACACACACATCACGGTGATCTACACTGCGTGTCGACGTTGTCTGTGCATGCCACATAAACCTCGGCAATCTGCCCTTGACGCAAGCAGCCATAGAGCCCAGGGCCCCGCTGCTCGAGACAGTCACTCCTGGCAGATAAGGTGACGACATGCACCATATTCTGGCAGCTGCAAAGTCTGGATCAGCGATCTGAAGCGCGCTGGCTCCGTCCCGGCATGGTGTGTGACCCTGGGCACCTCACACTTTCTTGGGTTTGGCCTCACTAACATCGGGATGGAAATAGCTGTGTCTCTCCATACGGCTGTTTGAGGTTTAAGTCAACTTGGAACAAGTGTCTGGAACACAGGCAGCCCCCCACGAACATTAGCTTAAATTAGTATCACTGTTTGTATCTGTTTCCAACTCCGGACACAGACTACAGCAGCCTTCATGACCTTGGCCAGGGTCCTGACGTCAGGGTACTAGTTATTCTGTGGCTATGACAACCACGTCCACCCTTTGCCCGTGGTGTGGGGCTGCCCGGCGGGCTCTGCCTCAAGCCAGCTCCTGGGCCAGGTCGGGCTCCAGGTATTTCTCTTTCTGGGGCCCACGGCTTCCCAGGCAGATGGCAGAGGTGCAAGAGTCTCAGACCACCACCCTCACGTCTCCTGTCCCTGCTCTGTGTCTGCTCCTAGTCAGTGGCCGGAACGAGTCACATGGACGGGCCGAGAGTCAGCAGGTAGGTAAGTATCCTACAGTGAGGTGAATGTTTGCTACACAATTGTCCAGGGACCACACTAGGAAAATGGTTTCTCGATTAGAAAAATCACTGAATGTATCAGTAATTTGGCATCTGGAGTCCCAAACCATGCCCAGTTAAACTGGAATCTTGATATTTTTACACTCACATTATCCTTCCCCATTATACCAGACACACTGCAAATTCTTAGACACAAAGCTAAATTATTTAGAATGAAAGAATACATTGATGCATAAATGAATGAATACACAAATGAAAATATTCATCTTCAGCTATTCTGTTCTACTGGTTATGTAATGTCATAGGACTTGCAAATTACGCTGAGATCTCATTCATAACATGGACCCCCCCCCAAGAGTTTTGTACAGCTGCATGAATCCTGGGAGTGGAATATATTCTTCAATAAGATAATTCAAATACAGAGTTTTGTTGGTTTTTGAATAACAATTGAAATAGACTTTAAGGATTTAGATAAACTGATTTGAGAGTTTATGTTCAATTTATTAAAACCATAAAAATCATTTAAAAATTTAATTTAAAATTAGGCAGACTGGAATTCTTTTTACTGAGAAACTAGCTGAACAGAGTGCTTTTTCAGGAGTTCCTTCCCAGTGCTCTACCTCATCAGTTGCTTTTTAGTGGAATTGACCTACTGTGATCTAGAAGACATGGTCATTTTTCAGAATCTAAAAACTGAGGAATTCTCATGCAGCCCGGGAAGCGGCTGCTTTCCCACTTGCCTGGCATGAGCAATAATTTCAAATGAAAAAGTAAAATTGGCGACTACTGATTTAGGGTTTGCAGATCACTCATCGAGGAAAAAAAAACCTACTAAATATATGTATGAAGTCTGGAAAGTTTTCACTTATGTTGTGTTTACAAAAGCATACCAACAAGGCTGTGTCTGAGTGCCTGAAACACTCTCTCCAGCAAAAATAAGCACAGGTTTCTCACCCAGCAGGGGGAATGGAGACAGCTGTAGCAAAACAAAGAGTATATGAATTCCAAATAAAATTGCTGAATTAAGTCTTAAAATTAAGATTCTTGAATGCAGAATACATGAGGTGTTCTAGGGGAGAAAAACCTTTATCTGATCTTATGTCATAATGCACAGCTTAAATAAAAGGTAATGCAAATGAGCTCACAGTCTGTGCATGAAGGAACAATAAAAGGGCGGTTATGGGGAACAGAGTTAGTGCACGTATGAACAGAAATATGTATATGCAACACCAGGGTTGTTACTATGGAGCCGTTTTGTATTTAATATGGAAAATATTGAAATGTCCTTCAGAACCCTTGCGGTTACTTTATTTGCACGTGGACCCCCTGAGTTGATGTGGCACCCCATGGAGAGGCATCAGGGCTGTTGCCAAGTTGCTTGAGCAGCTGACTTTAGCTACTTCCAGAAGAAATCACTGAATTTGTTTCCACCATCCCAAGTCATCACTCGGATCCTGTGGGAGAATGAGAGGAATCCCTGGGGACAGCAGAGGAGAGAAAATCTATGGAAGGCAGATTTAAGGACCTGCTTCTTCAATCCAACAGAGGCATATTTGAATAAATTGCTTACAAGAGCTGTTTCCTTGAAGCTTCCTTCACCCTGCAAGAAATACTACAAGCCAACAGCTAACATAATATTCAGCCCAAAACAATACAGCCCTGCTTCCCAAACCTTAATTTGCTATTCCTATAAATGTCAAAAGCTTTTCTAAGGGAGAATACCGTTTACAGTCAGATTAGAAGGAGAAAGAAATCATCGGCATGGAGGGCTCGGATTTACAATCCCTTTTGCAAATTAAAGAAGCTGAGCGACCCTCTGGTAGAGAAATCTCCTTAAGTGATTTAACCACCATTTCTGGGTTAAACAATTCCTTTATTCAGAAAAAAATATGGCAACTTCTTGCAAAGCCAGTGTTTTATGAACACAGTTTGAGAAACATGGGCACAAAGAAGCTTTATTTAAATCTCCTTGTTCCCGTGTCCTCACTGACCCAGAAGAGCCCAGGCCCATCTGGGATTGCCCGAGGTGCATGCAGAGGCTGGGAGAATGGCTGGGGGAGAGAATGCCATTTGTAGGTTGGTGACTATTGATTAGTGTTTGCAGATCATGCATAGAGAAAGAAAACTTTAAGTCACTCTCAGAAATGAGCGCCTGGAACTTACGTATTACAGGAGGGTAGGTTATTTTGGAAGGTGAGGTCAAAATGAACTCTTTCAGGCTGTGAAGCTAATACTTGGCACATTACTTCTATTATCCTTAAAGCATATTTATTTACTCAAACTCTTGCCCTGAGTAATAGCTATAAGTATATGTATTTAGATAATATTTTTGTCCATAAGGTGTTTTTTTTTCTTAATTGGCAACTCCGAAGACATTATATTTAGGAACAAATGTAGATAATTACTCTTAACATAAGAACAATGATAGTTCAATAAAATTGGTGTTTTAAACTTTTATTTAAAATATTTGAAAATGACAAACTCATTTTTTGTAAAGTAATATGCATATGGGATTTATTTTTCTTGCTTTATTGCACTGGCTAGAAACTCCAATAAAATGTTAAATAAAAGTGGTTGGACAGGCATCCTAGCTTTGCTCTTGATCTTTACTTTTGAAGTAAAAGACTTTTACATAAAACATTTCTAAGAATCCAATGATTAAAGTTTCAAATGTGGTAAATACCTGTTAAATCAAAATAATACTGGAAGTTGTTAAGGAAGACACAAGCTACAAAATGGATAAATTGTAAAAACGTGAGACTATGTCAATTCTGTTATGCCAGGCATAAGATACCACATAGGACATGTTTCCATTTATATGAAATGCTTAAAAATGGCAAATCTATACATACTGAAAGAATAGTGGTGGACTGGTGTTGGGGGATGAAAATGGGGATTGGTTTGCAAATAAGCATAGGGAATCTTTTGGGGGTAATTGCAATATTCTAAAATTGTATTTTGGTGATCATTGCACAGCTCTGCAAAATCATTGAGTTGCACACATATGATGGTTGAACATTTTAGTGTGTAAATTATTCCTCAACAAAACTGTTCATAATAAATAATTTGCAAAAGAAAAAAGAACATATATTTTCCCTAAAAATCAGATAATGGACTCAAAACTAGAAATATAATGGAAACTAGATAATTACCACCACCACCACCCCCCAAGTTCTTCAGGGAGATACAGCATAATTCAAGCCCTTGAGAATGTTCCCTATAACTGGGAATGGTGACTGACCTGAAAGAGCTCCTCAGCACACTGTTTTTCCTTATTTCATTGTGCAAGTTGCATAGCCCACTCTTCATCTTTCCATTGTGTTTAATTCTGTCTCATTTTTGTATGCATCCTCAGAAGGTTTCAAATTTTTGCTCCAGAATGCCAAGTCTGTTTTCTGATGGTGTATTGACAGGAAGTCCTTTTTTTGTTGTTGTTCTTGTCTTACGCTTGTTACCACAAAGCAAAAGAGCCTGCTTTTGGTGGCTTAGCACCTAACTTGGATAGAGCATTTATAGAGATATTCTCCTCCTACAAAGTTGGTTCCCACCTGCACATTTTCATGGTGATAGCGTGGGGGCCTTGCCAGAGTGACCAGAGAGCTTTCTGCTGCAACTTTGTTAGCAGCCTTAAGAAAGGAATTTGATTTGAACATTTTTTAAAGTCATCAGTCTATGTTCCTAGGTTAGGAACTTGATAAAGTGATTGATAATGTAGGTTTAGGCTCTCAAGAGTGAGGTAAAATCTAAAAACATGGATTTTAAGATCCTATCTCAGAATCAAATGCGTGTATTCAGACCATAAAGGATGAAAGCATAGAGATACAGAACAGAAACAGAGAAGAATCCTGGAGGATATCCATGTTCAGATGTTGGGAGAAGGAAGAGGAAGCACAAAGAGAAGAGATAAGAAAAAAATAACACTCTTTCAAGAGAAAACATAAGATGGGGAATTTCAGGGGAGCCTTGGCGTGATCCATTCCTCTTGTTGATTGGGACTGTAACTGACTTCTGAGAGAAGTTTCATTAGAAGCAGCACTGAAATCGGATGGAATTGGGTGAGAGGCAAGTGGGGTGAGGAGTGGAGACAGACTTTGGCGGTGGGGCAGATGGGACAGAAAATAGAGGGGGCAGATGAGAGAATGGCAGGGACATAATAATAAAACAGCATGAATTTGCTGAAAGGTAGAATCAGCAGTGTTTCAACATTCAGGACACAGTGGAGTGAAATCAAATATGGTGAAAGGAGATTTCCATTGAAATGGAAGAAACAAAGGTTATTACCACAGAGAGAAACTGGCAGTTGGTGAAGGGAAGCAGTTTAGAACAAAGGGACGTCCAGAGTTGGACCTTGCTAGCCAGTGGTCACAACAGACCACAGAGACTATGCTTATCTTTGCCGGCTGCAGCCACAGTTGGGGGCCATGTTGATTTGCGAGATGGAGTCACTTTTCAAATTGGGAGAATTTAGCTCAATTATGTGTCTAACTCCCTCTTCTTTCCAATTGTCCTAGTCTATTTCTTGGGCACATCTATAGGTTTTTAGACGGAATTACCAATTTGATTCATCATCATTTTCATCAATCTCTCCTTCCAGAGAGTTCCCCTCTCTTTCATAACACTATTTCAATCTTCTTCAGTGTCAGTTTTGCTTTCATTGAATTAAGTAAGAATTTAATTCCTCTGTTAACTTTTGTTTTTATGGGAATTCTCCTTTGTTCCCTATGTCTCCACAACCATACTTCATTACCATCTCACAGCTCCTAGGGCTGTTCAATGGCAGCATGATTGTTTTCTTTTCTATTTTAATATGTGAAACACAAAAATTCTTAAATGTTCTTCTTATCCCTATAAAAAATTATGTTCAGAAACACTCTTTTGCTTTTCCTCCTGATCTGTGCTATATGTTTTTAAGAACTCGAAGCTGTTAACCACCTTCAGTTTATACAACCATGAACCGAGAATGACCCATTCAGTCCTGGGTGCATCTACTAGATAAGCAGGTGCTGTGGACGTAACTTCACGGTTCATTCAGGTGCTAATGTTTTCACCTTGCTGATCCAGACTTCATGGGCCAGTTGATAGAGGCAACCAGCCATCTCATGCCTAGAAGACATAGGGCATAGCATGCTGAACTTGAGTCAGCTTCTGTCCCAATTAACATTAATCTGTTGTCATGTTTTACAAAGAATTTGTCCATTTCATCTAAATTCTTCATTAAATTGATATTTTGCTCACTTATCCTTTTAATACTTGTAGGATATGCAATAATATCATACCTTTTATTCCTGATGTTTGCAATTTGTGTCCTCTCTCTTTTTTTTTTTTTAAATTTTTTTTTTAAGATTTTATTATTTATTTGAGAGAGAGAGAGGGATAGAGCACACGCAGGGGGAGCAGCAGAGAGAGAGGGAGAAGCAGGCTCCCCGCCGAGCAGGGAGCCTGATGCGGGGCTCGATCCCAGGACCCTGGGTCATGACCTGAGCTGAAGGCAGACGCTTAACCGACTGAGCCACCCAGGCACCCCTGTGTCCTCTCTTTTTTATATATTACTCTAGCTAAAGTTTTATCAATCTATTTTTTTTTCCAAAATCAATTCTTGCCCTTATTATTTTTTTGTTTTGTACTTCATTATATTCTACTCCATTATTACTTTCTCTCTTTTGCTTTTTTTTTGGAGGAGGAGGGTTAATTTACCCTTCTATTATTAGCTTCTTCAGGATACATCTTAGATTTTAAACCTGTTCTTCATGATATCAGTATTTTAAACTACCCATCTGCTTTTAAGAACCGCTATTGCTACATTTTGCTAATTCTGATATGCTGTGTTTTCATTATCATTCAGCTCAAAATATATTCTAATTCCTTAAGATTTCTGTTGGATTATGGATTTCTTAGAAGTGTCTTGCTTAATTTTCAAATGGTTTGATATTTTTGCAATATTTTATTCTTACTGATCTCTGATATAATTCTGGTATAGTCAGTCTCTGTATGACTTCAGTCCTTCCAAACTTATCAAGACTTACTTTACGGCCCAGTATCTGGGCTATATGGGTGAATGTTCCAGGTGCATTTGAAAATAATACATACTTACAGGGCTGTGTATAGGATTCTGTATATATCAGGTCAATTTGTTCACAGCTATGTCTTCTGTATCCTTATTGATTTTTTCTTTGTTTCCTTATTTTAAACAATTATAAGATAGGGGTGTAAGAATTTCCTACTATAATTGAGGATTTGTCTGTTTCTTCCTTAGTTACATTTTACTTTAAATATTTTGAATTTCTGATATTACATTATTATATATTTTTGATAAATTCACCTTTTGTCTTTACAAGATAAATCTATCTTGAGTTCCATTTCTTTTTTCAGGATATTACTATAGCTATCCTCGTTTCAGTGTACTTACTGTTTTCCATATTTTTACCTCTGGTATTTCCATGTCTTTATATTTAAAGTACTCCTCTTGTAAATAATACATAGTTTTGTCTTGCTTTTCTATCCATTCTGACAATCTCTTCCTTGTAATGGTAGTACCAAGTCCATTAACATTCAATGTAACCATTTATAGGATGGGGTTTGAGCTCACCTGGTAGCTGTTTGTTTTCTTTTGTCCCTTAGTCCTTTGTTCTTTTTTTCTTGACTTCTTTTCAAAAAACTAATTTTTAGTACTGACTTTTGTCTCTTCTATTGGTTTTTAACCATTTTTTTAAGTGATTGCTCTTGGGATGAATTTTTTTTTTTTTTTAGATTTTTTTTATTCATTTATTTGAGAGAGAGAATGAGATAGAGAGAGAGAGCATGAGACGGGGGAGGGTCAGAGGGAGAAGCAGACTCCCTGCCGAGCAGGGAGCCCGATGCGGGACTCGATCCTGGGACTCCAGGATCATGACCTGAGCCAGAAGGCAGTCGCTTAACCAACTGAGCCACCCAGGCGCCCCTCTTGGGATGAATTTTAACTTTCATGGTCTTCACTCAATTAGCACGATGTCACTATATGTTCCCTGTGAGAGCCTTACAACATCTTCACTTCTGTACTAATGTTACATAGTTCACTTTTACATTTGTTATCAACCTCAAACATCATTGTGTTAGTTTTTATGATTTACTTTAAATGATCATTTTACTCTTAAATAACTTTTAAAAAGTGAGAAATATTTAAGAAAATATTCCTTTATATTACAGGCATGTTTGAAATGTCTAGGGATCTGCATTCATTCGTGTAGCTCCTTATTTCAACATGACATCAATTTGTTTTTGCTGGAAATTTTTCTTTTCTTTTATGTTTCAAGACTGCTAGCTCAAATTCTCTAAACTTTTGCTTCTCTGGAAATGCCCTTATTTTGTTTTAATTTTTGAAAGATATATTTACTAGATACTGTATTCTAATTAACAATTTTTTTTTTTCTTCATCATTTGAAAGAGATTTCTCTGTTGTCTTCTGGTTAGAATTGTGTCTAATGAAAAATATCTTTGTTCTTTTGTATGTAATGTATTTTTTCCCTCTGCTACTTGTAAGATTTTCTTTTTATCACTGGTTTTTAGCAGTTTGGCTATGATGTACCTATGTGTGGATTTTGTTGTTGCTTTTTTGTTTTGTTTCATCTCATTTGCATTTGTTGTTTTGAGGGTTTATCAGATCTGTGAGTTGATGTTCTTTGTCAAATTTGGAAAATTCTGGCCATGATTATTCAAATAGGTAATTTTCCCGCCCCACTCTCTCCTTCTCCCTTGCTTTTCTTTTGGGGACTTTTTTATTTGTCTACTTGGTACTATAGGTGATTAATCTCTGGGGTTTGTCATTGTTGTCGTGTTCATTGTTTTTTATTTTAGTTGTTTTTTCTCCCTGTAATTAGGTTGGATTATGTCCACTGCTCTGCCATCAGCTTCACTGACGTGTCATTCTGCTGTCTTCCAGTTTCTGTTGATGTCCTATAACAAATTTTGTATTTCAGGTAATATGTTTTTAGTTTTAGAATTTCCCTTTTCCTAATTTCCATTTTTTTACAGCTCTCGTATCTCTCCTTCAATTCTCCATTACTGTACTTATTTTATCTTTCTATCCACCTAGTCTGTACACTCATGAATAGACCTATTATAGGTATTTTAAAGTCATTATTCACCAATTCCCAAGTCTGGGATATTTTTAGGTCTATTATTATTGGCTGCTTTTCCCCTTGACAATGAATTTCATGTTCCTATTTATTTTTCTATTCAGTTTTTCTTTGTTTTTACTGTATACTACGAATTGCAAATGATACTTTGCAGGGACTCTGGATTCTGTTATCTGTCTCTAAAAAGTGTTGAGTTATTTTTCTGACAGGTGTTAAATTACCAGTGAATTGCCTATCTCTTACAAGTGGATTGGTTTTGTAGCTTATTTGAGTAGATCTATTTTAATTTATCCCTTAGTCCCAACACATAGATCTTAGTCTCAGAGGATAGTACTTTCTCATAAGGCTTAATTCTCTTTGGATCTAAAAGGAAGCCTGAAATCTTGAGCAAGGCCCTATAATCTGGCAAGCACTCCCAGCTTTAGCTTTCTGATGACCTATAGCCCCTGAAAGATTTCTCCTCAGAGTTTTGAGTCTTCTAGCTGATGTTTTAACAGGTGACCATTAAAGTTTTACCCCTGGCACATACAATTTAGGAGTCAGCAGTGATCTGAGGGACTTTTACACCTGGACTGGGGGGCTAGCCTCTCTTTCCTTTCTGGGATTCTTTGTCTCAATTTCAGCATTTCCTGTTCCCCCAAATTGAACATCCGACTCATAAGCCCTAAAGTACTGATGCCTCCTGCTTGAGCTCTATCCTCCTGACCTAGAAAAACCTGGGCATGTCCCATGGGATAAGACAGAAAAATGTGGATCTTTTCTGTGGTTCCTGTCTTTCAATGTTAAAATTCTCTTCAATTTCTGCTGGTTTTGGTAAATCTTGAGTACCTTTAAATAATTGGATTTTTAAAGATTTTTATTTATTTATTTGACAGAGAGAGAGAGAGTGAGAGCAGGAACACAAGCAGGGGGAGTAGGAGAGGGAGAAGCAGGCTTCCCGCCGAGTGGGGAGCCCGATGTGGGGCTCGATCCTAGGACCCTGGGATCATGACCTGAGCTGAAGGCAGTCGCTTAACCAACTGAGCCACCTAGGCGCCCCTAAATAATTGGATTTTAAATATTTTGTCCAGAGTTTGTAATTGTGGTTGGCAAGGGAATTATCTGATACAATCCACTCTGTCATTACTAGAAGCTGGACATCTTCAGAATTAGCTTTAGTATTTGGAGAACCAGATGCAGTTTAGTTGAGTTTAGGGAGGAGAAATAAGTACACTCCCCAAGTCTGCACACACTAACCCGTTCGAGGTCCACACTTCAGCACTTGAGGTTTCATGTGATCAGCTGCCTTTCTTAATCTTTGTTTCTTGCCCAAGTGTCCACAGGGATTGTAATGAATGGATGTGCAAGAAGATGGAAGGTGTCCTTAGGGCATGTGTGGCCTGGTATTAATTTGATATGTTTTTGGAAATGCAAAAATTGGGGTAAGACAGACTTTGATATGTGTGTGAATGTGCTTTTAAGCAGTGAAACATCCCTTCTCCCTCCCCCACCCAGCCCCTGAAAAATTACAGGAGGAAACAAAGGTAAGGTTCATTCAGCACACACCAGTGTGAATGACAACATTCATTCCTGTACTGTTAAATATTTTCAGCATCTCCACTGTGTAGAAACCTAAATTTATAAAACAACAAATAAAGGTAGAAATTCCTTGGTGATGATCCAGAACACATCTAAATACATCCGGAACACTCTCCACTGGGCCTCCTTCTCTCCCACCCCCTCTGAAACATCGTGGGGGGCTCTGCAGTTCAGGGGGATGCAGCTAGGATTCATGCTTTTCCTGACATGATCAGTTAGATCCTGAGAACTAATGCCAACCCCAATGCACATGAAGCTGAGATGCCCCAAGAACGTCAGGGTATGTCTTTGTAAGAGACTCTTATCCATCTCAACGACAGGAAACATTCAAAGGGTCATGGGAAAGCACTCTCTAGTGAGCGTGAGTGGTTCTGCAGTGGGAAACACCACAGTTCACTTCTGTGACTCTGCCTTTTTATGGCTCACCAAAGTGCCCTTAGAATGATAGAAATGTATCTGTGGACTTATTAATATATCCAATAAGGTAAGAGTTCAGGACAATCAAACCAATTCCTTCTTTTTCAGGTGAATTTAATCTTTCCATTTAAGTCTCGAAATAAAAGGGTAATAGTTTTATTTCCCTTGCTAAATTTCATATTCCATGAAGACACAAAACTTTTAAAAAATTATTCATTATATGTTATTGAGCTCCTTTTAAGAGACTGAATAATAAGATCATAATTCTGGTCATCATTTTTAAGAGCTCCTGGATTAGTAGGGAGGGATAGGTGTTGTGAACAATTCAGGCAGAACAAGCCCACGCCCTCCTGGGGAAGAGTGAGGACTCATGAATGATTTTGCTCCGGAGAAAAGAACATTCCTGGAGTAGTGTTTGAGTTGGGACTTACAAAGAATAGAAGACTCTAGACAGAGAAGTGTGGGTATCCATCCCAGTTTGGAGGGCTAGCCTGTCTTGCTAAGGATTAATTTTGGTGCCTGTGAGCCTCAGTCTTTTGTTCTGCCTGGAAGACAAGTGGCTTCACGCGCCTGGCACTCCCAAGGCGGGAAATGCGTCCTGTTCCAGATTACTGGGCTGTTTGACACCTTTATCTTCATCACAAATAAGCTTGTCAGAACGTGGATGTGTTTTTGAGGTGAACTGAATTACCTCTAATTTTAAAATCACACATAAATTGTCATATTAGGTACTTGATGTTATCACATTTTGACCATAAAACAATCGTTTTTGCATCATTTCCAAGACAAATATTCAAACTCAAGTCCCCTGTGCTTTTCTAGGACCAGAGTAATCTTCCTCGGTTTTTCTTTTCTTGTTTTTGTTTTAGATCACAATAGTAGTACTGATGTGAAATCCAAAATTTGTGGAGTAAAGATTAAAAATATCCTCCTAGTCAAACTCAACTGTCCTCCTCAGTAGATACCTTTACAATATTTGGATTTATCCTTTCATAATTTCTAATATGGAAAATGATACAAAAGCAAAGACCTTATTTTCTTATTTTTGCATCAATGGGAGTATACTACACAGAGTGCTTTTGAGTTTCTTTTTTTTAATTATCAATATGTTTCAGGGATCTTGCCATGTTGATGAATACAAAGCTACCTCATTCTTACTAGAGTGCTATAGTTGATTTGCTGCCCCCTTTTGAGGGATGTTAAGGTTTATCTTAATGTTCCCACTATTTTAATAGTGTGATTATTTGTAGCCAGAAATCTGTGTGTACTTGGCAGACCTGATGCTTGGCCAGATTTCTAACAATGTCCGAGTCACTGGAAAGGCATGCAAACTCACATTAGAATCAGTGTTGGAGCTGCAATCAGAATGCATCATATTCCTTGAATTGCTGGTTTATTTCTACAAATTCATCTCTATTTCTTAGCATTATGTAGTTTCGAACCAAAGAGCTAACTGGTTTTTGCCCATTTTTTTCTATTAGCTAGCTCTGAGAATTCGAATGCTTACATATTTAGCCCTCTAAAGTTCTCAAAATATGTTTGAACACTTATTATACACAATTGTACATAATTTCTGGAGGCCCGTGGACCCCAATAAAGGACCCTGTAGATGTCACAAGTAATTTTTGTTCTAATACTTCTACTCCAAATTAATAAGTATAGTTTAAAATTCATCATTCCATATATAGTCACATCGATTCCTAGATCACAACTATAAAATATGAAAACTACTAACTTCATAGCCTGAACCATTCAAAACTAAATGAACATATGGGCATGGAGGGTTAAGTTTGACAAGTTGGGAACTCATTTGCTTCTTGAGATAGAAAATTCATTAGCTGGCTCTGCACAGTAACAGCTATAAATTTGGTGTCTAAATATTTTACAAATAAAACTCCATAATTTCAGGAAAGCACAAAACAGATGCTTACATTATGTAATGATAACTCCGGTCTTTGTTACAGGTTGGCTTACTTGTGTTGTTCACATTCAATTTCAAACACAAACCTCTCAGAATCATGTGCTGA
This sequence comes from Halichoerus grypus, assembly GCF_964656455.1. Lineage (NCBI taxonomy): Eukaryota > Metazoa > Chordata > Mammalia > Carnivora > Phocidae > Halichoerus > Halichoerus grypus. The sequence continues at coordinate 1,803,503 of NC_135724.1, forward strand.
AGCTTAACTAATCTGCTCTCTTTACGAAAGCATGCATAATATGCCTAAGTATTGCTAATTCAGCAGTGAAAAATAAATTAGACTTTTAAGCCAAACAATTAACACTCAACTTTAAATGCTGTTTGCTAGAGCAAGTAGATGGAAAGTCTACTGTTCTGACATTCACCATTCCTACTGAATGCATCGGACAGGATTATATTCATATTTTCCCACAAATCTCTTAAACCACTTTGTTAATTCTTCCAAGGTTGACATAAAATAGAGGACACTTTATGATTTTCATGAAACAGAAGCCATTTCTTAAACATCTACAAATGCCTCATCACCGAGCAGAGTATTAGAATCATCAGAGAAAGACATTTATTACAGGACTGGAGGTGATTCTGACCGTGAGGAGGGGTGAGAGGCGCCAGGCCCTGCTGACTTCTCTCAAGAGTGGGTACGGTGAAGGCCCATGGGGCAGGGACTGTGCTCCTGCGCGTAGCCTACAGACCCTCCCATGACGTGGTCTCCTCTCACCTCCACTCCTGTGGAGTCTCACTCTTCTTTCCGTAAATGTGCCCGCCATTGTGATCTTCTTGCCGTGTCTAGATACTTCCGGTCTCCTCTCTGCTGACTCAAGCATGACCCAAGACTTGTCCCCAGGCAGCTCTTCAGGAGGCCCTTCCTGGGCCCTTCCCTCTGCCTCCGCTGGAAGCACCGTCAGGCCGTCCTCCGAGCATCGTGCAGATGGTTGCCCGCCGGCCTGACCCCTCTCCCCCTGGCCAGCACAGCACTCAGCATCCCACGGCTCAGGGTCGCGTGTCAAAATCAAGTGTGTGAGGGCATGGCCAACTCCTTCAATTTTAACAGCATCTCAGTTGTTCACACTTACTTCTGATGACTATGATCTAAGCTTCTAGGTGATAGGAAACATCAGCCTATGGGGGAAGTACTGAGGAAGGGGAGCTATCTCCTTTGAGCACTTGCTGTAATAACTAAGCCTGCACATAGGTCTCACTGTCGTGTGTGGTATGAGTCCAGATTGGCACGTCAGTGACATTTGCAAACACACATGCGTGCAAACACACATGGTGTAAATAAATCACATCAGGTCTCCAAATTCTGAGTAAGCCTTACAGATGGCTTTAAACTATCTCCTTGACAGGAAACATGCATGTACTTATTCATTTGGGGTTAAACCCTGCTGCAGCCACTAGTTTACCCAAGAGCAGCCAGGGCTGAAGGTAACACGCTTCTGGGGGACCCCCAGTGCTACCCCCTCTGAGCGAGTGCTGTGGGGGGAGCTCTGCACAGAGCTGTGGGTGGATGGGGCCCATTAACATTTCAGAAATATGCTCTCTTGGGAGATTGTCATGGGGTACCAGAAAGACCCACGGTTACCTTTATTTTCAGGTGTGGTGGGGGAGCCTCTGGAGGATGGAGGGAGAAGGACTTTCTGCCTGGAGGAGCCCCTCTCTCACCAAGGCGTGGGCAGAGCTCCGTGGAGCAGATGTTTGATTACCCGGACGCCCACACACTCTTGTAGCAGGGCCCACGGCTTCTGCCACCTTGCCCGTTCCCCACGCTACTCCAGAGGCCAATGGAAACCCTACCAGGAGGGAATTAAACGCCCGTCACTTTGAAGCCGAGGACATAAAAGCTGTGAGAATGTTTACTGACACTGGTCCCCACAAGGTGCAGGTTTAGGATGAACCCGTGGCAGCTCAGTCTTGTCCTGATCCACCCTATTCTGTGATGGCAGATGTGCTGTTGGGGTTCTGGAACAGAATTTGTCTTATTGTGAACTCGTCTGCAATGTAATAACTCATTAAAATAAGTGAGACCAATCGAGAAATTTATCATGTGCCCAGAAACACTGAGCATCAGCTCAGTACCGTTTGGTACAAGTAGCCTCTCGAGAGTCAAGCTGTTCTTTACATTTCAAAAGTAGAGCAAGGAGTCATTTCTGAAGACCCGATCTTATTTTTGGTTATGAGAATACAAACCTGTGGAGTCAACCAGTTTTTGCTTTGAAAGGAAAAGCAAACATAGGTAGAATGCAAAATTTTAATGATCTTACTCAAACCAAAGGTTTAGAATTATCATTAAAAAAAATTAGCTTAGGCTACTTCTGTTGAGGTTTTAGCCGTGGCATAAAAAGGTGTTATGTCTTACCCCTTGGTTTATTTTTCCTTTGCCTCTGCCCAAATAGACCCATCCTGGAAGTTACTACTACACACACTGAAATAAAAATCTATGCAAATATTCAATTCAGATAGCTCTGAATAGAAATAAATCCTAGAGTTCTCGGAAATGTCACAAAGCTGTGTACAGCTGGGCACAAGTCTTATTTTTTTTTTACTAGATTCTTGGGCCCACCAAAGTGTCTTTATTACCCTTTCCCTGAGACCAAGACTTAACTCAGAAATCTCAGAGGCCAGTGCTGTAAAATGCAGCTAAAATTGCAGGCAAAATAAAATATCTGCAAAAAATACTCAGCTGATAAAAATAGTGAGGTCATAAGAAGCATCAAACATTTGTCTTAATAATTATACTTAATTTTTTGAGATACTATGTTTTCCATGCCTATTTATTTAATCCTACAGTAAATCTCTATTCTTCACATTCTAGACATGAAGACAATGAGTATTTGAGAGAATAAAGAAGTCCACCGAGGCATGAGAGCCAAGGGCCTCTGTTCTTAACTAAGATCTATGCTCACTCCTCACGGGTGATCACTGGCCATCTGCATTCTTCACCGCAGGATTTAGAGACAGACACGCATTTGAAGACCAGCTCCAAGGTCACGGGCTATGTCCATCTTCACTCTTCGTAGAGACTTCTTCTAACAGTAAAACGGGGATGACAGTGTCTGCCTCATTGGGGTTCATGAAGATTAAGGGATTTTTTAACTATGAGATCATGTATGTAAACATGAGTTACCATGCCTGGCATTCAGTACACACATAAGGAATGCCTTGCTTCCTTCTGAATGTTTTAAATAAAAGGTATTATTACAAATAGGTCTTCTTCTCTACACTCCAGGATCCCATACCTTATGTTTGTTTCAAATACTATCTCCGTGTGCCCTGTTTTACAAAAAAAAATCCCGCATAACCTTTTTGAGATACTGAATTTGCTCCAACTGATTTTCACTAATTTGGTTCCCAGTTAAATATATTGAGAGAGCAGAAATTCTAATCTGTTGTAACATTTATTCTTTTTCCTACTCTCAGGTAAATAGATTAGTATCGTTAGGATTAGGTTTGCAAAGATATGCCCAATGGGTATACGCAAGATGGTCTGTGTTTCTGCGTATGTGTGTTGAGAGAGGGAAGAGACTACCTGTGTTAAAAACCAGTGGATCTAGATCAGAATACTCAGTCTACCAATACAGAAATACCTCTTTTTTTTTCTTTTTATTTGAAGTCTATGTTCTCCACACACACACAATGGTAACTATGTGAGGTGGCACATAGGCTAATTAGCCTCCTTGCAGAGATCACGGCTCAGGATGAGGTGTATGTGACATGGTATTTATAGCAGGGTCCTGTGGGGAGCTGTAGGAGTGGTTAAGGTAGCACCCACGGCCACGTGGGACGCATCGGAGACATCTTGACCCCACTGCTGTGTGGGCTGCCCCACTCCTCCCGCCCGCCCAGCTCCCACGCGGCGTCACTGGGCCCCGGGCTCTGGCCTCTGTTCCTCCAGCTCAGGGGCAACCTTTGCGGGCGGGGGCTGCCCACGGGACAACAGGGCCTTGCCCCTTCCTGACTCTGAGATTCTTTGGGCCTTTGTCATTTAAAGTTTCTTACCTGTCCTACCAGATACCGAATAACCATGGAAATCCTCAAGATCAAGGATGGATTATTACATAAGGTGAGTCTGATTACGAATTCCCTTTGTGGAGCGCGGCTGCGGGGTGCTGGTGAGCTGGCAGTTACGCATGGCTGTCTGGCTGGCAAGGCCCAGCCGGCTCACTCCACGCTGCCCTGGACCTGCCCGGCTTCCCACCTCGTCCCAGCGGGGCTGTGTTTCCTGACGCAGCAGATGTTGAGAGATGCTTGCAGTGAGAAGGGCTCTCTGTGGCTTCACAGGCTCTCTCCCTGTGACGCCCACCTTTGGCCCCCCACCCAACCCTTTACGGACTGGCCGAGCACGTCCCTGACACAGCAGACAAACCAGTTCCTCTCCTCTCCGGCCTCTCCCTGCGGCCTGGCCAGACCGTATTTTCACTCTGTCCATGTTATGATTACAGATTTCCTGCCTCTATCTGATCCAGATTGGGTCACTGTACATGTGATTTTAAATTTATTTGTCATTACGTTCTCCGCACCTGGCATAATTCCTGGCACATAGGATGCTTTCAATGAATGTCTGATGAATGTAATATCGCTTTTATGGTTTCAAAGCATTTCAGTAATAAATGATTGAAGTGCTTTCCTTGATCTATACGGGAGTTCATGACACTTCTGTTAGAAGGAAAGATTAAAGTCTCTGTTAGTCTTGTCTCTTGGAGAGAGAGATTTTATGTATGTTCTGGAAAACTGGGCACAATCATACAGCTTTTATTTCATTAACATATTTAGAAATAGAGCTAACATGACTTGGAAATATTTTTTAAAAGGAAATTAAGAGGTGCATGGTGGCCCAGTCAGTTGAGCGTCTGACTCTTGTTTTAGCTCAGGTCATGACCTCAGGGTCGTGGGGTTGAGCCCCGCGTCTGGCTCTGTCCTCAGCATGGAGTCGGCTTGAGTTTCTCTCTCCCTCTCCCTTTGCCCAATGCTGGCAGGCTCTCAAATAAATAAATAAAATATTTTTAAAAAAATAAATAATAAAACGAAATTAAATCATCCTATATCATTTTGCCTATGTGTTCCTGAAATAAACTACATAATGAAAATCCAGAACCAATTCAAATCTCATCACATACACACACATATATATATGATGTCAAGGTAATGCATACTGAAACTCAAAATACCTGTTTCAAAGCAAGGCAACACTTGTGATTCCAATCTCTAAATAACATTCTTCTTACACATTTAAGGAAATTAGACTTCTGATAGTACTTCAACAGACACTTCAAGAAGTGTTGTTTGTCTATAAAAATCACCGGGTGGTACCTTTCTTTCAAGATTGGTAAGTAATAGCTCTGCTCACATTTTTAAATTAAATATATATGAAATATTCTTTATTTTAAGCTATAAAAACTCTGAAAGCTCTGTCAGAGAGGTCAGTTTCCCACAGCCTGTGCCCTAAGGAGGTGTAGAAGAAATGCCCATGTCACACAAAATCCTAAAATTCTTTAAGGAAATGAAACAGGAAAGATAAAAGCAAAACTTTATTCCCTCACTTACCTTCTTATCTCAAATATCGACAAACATTTTTAAACCCATGCTGGCATAAACCTTATTTATCATAGAGATTAATTTTCAGTATTGTATTTCAAATGTCCTCCCATGCTCGTAGACACACTGTCCACCACAGGGTGCCATGATCGTATGGCCGCCACCGGAATGCAAGCAGCACTGTGCATGATGGCGACCAGAGAGAGAGATTTGGCAGATGAGTTCAGGATTGTAGTGCCAGGATGTCAGTTCTGAGAACTGTGTTGTGCTTTCCTTTAGATCTACTGGTGAGCACTGTGAGCATGGGCAGTGATGTGCAGAGTCTCCAACATTCCAGGTCAGACAGGGGCTCCCGGCTGGAGTTTCAGGGCTGGACACAGTGTTCTACCAGGTTGTGGGCACAATGCTCTCTTCACCTGGACACTGATTAACGAAGTCCACGTTAGTGCCTGCTTAGTCGCACACTTTCCAAAAGGGCAAAGCATAGATTCGGTAACTGAATATGCTTGTTCTGAAAAGTAGGCAGGAGGATAGTCTTGAAGTACGCCTTGGAGCTATAAAGAACGGTCCCAGTGATTCATGTCACACAAATATGGCTAAGGCCACAGACAAAGGTAACACATTGCATTACATGCTTTCTCAGTACCGCGATGGCCCCGATAATGAGCTAACAGTGTGCAGGGCACAGGTTTCTGTCTTAACACCATTATCTAATTACTACAACATCTTGTAACTTTTGGTTTTGTTGTTGAAGAATTAGGTCCTATGAGATTCAGTAAGTACTTGTCCGATTACCTGCAGGACAGAGGGACACACAGTGCAGAGTCAGTGTCAGGAGGAGAAGGTGTCCCATGCAAGCACTAAGCAACCTTCACTGCTTTGAGCTGTCGAGGAAGAAACAGCGTCCCATGGGCTGACACACCGCCAAAAGTCTGTACTCTTGAAAATGACTGATGTTTTTTCAGTACATACACCACATCAGGCCCTGGTTGGGTTCTTGCGGTAGGTGGACGCACTGAACTCTCATGGCCACGGGGCTCCTTACTGGAGGATTGAGACCTAGAGCCTTGGGAGATCTTGTAACTCAGGAGAAGTTTTGTCCTTGATCTTCAGGATTCATGTGTGTGTCATGGCACATGTTTCTTCAGGGTTCTTTCTGTCTGTC
>NC_135724.1:1815000-1820000 GCF_964656455.1 Halichoerus grypus
TTTAGTTTAAGGACAAAGAGCCCCTACACCTGCATCTTACCTCAGTCACGGCTCGACTTAACTTGTTAACCCCAAGTCCAGCTTCCAACAAAGGATCCTATCCATCCTCCTCATAATTTCTATGACAGACTTTGTTCATGAGAGTGTATATTGCGGATCAGTAGTTGCCCAACAGAGGTGAGGGTAGGGATAGTGGGGGAACCACACTGTCACCTGGAAACTGTATCACGTGTATAGGATATTTCCTGCAGGGTGAATCCTCTGATCGTGTTGAAGTGGTAGTATTCATAATCAACAGCTCATGTCTTCCAGTTGGATAGTGGATATTTTTGCTGAGTTATAATCGGCATAAAATAAAATATGCATACATCAAGAGTTCTGTTTAATGAGTTTGGCAATTGTAATTACCTGTGGTGTCACCATGGGGAGAACATTTCCAACACCCTGAGCAACCACTAGTCAATGAGTTTTTAACTATATCCCATGTTGTATTCAGGGAAGTTTTCACAGAGCGAGTGGACACACACACATGCAACCAAGTTAAAGCTTCTGTTCCTATCACCTTCTTCAGTGGGGGCAAAAGATCCATCTGGAAATGCAGAGTTGACCCCCTGGCCTTTTCTTGGAAGATGGCGAAGGCTCACTCTCTCTCTTCCGTTACTGTCCAGCTCGGTGGCTGACACAGGTTCCACTGAGCCTCTGACGCCAGGGGAACAGAAATCATGCCTGTGCCTCCTCTTCCTCACGAGTAAAATCCACCCAGTTCCAAATCTCTAACAACTGTCTTCCTAACGACCTCTGGATCTGTCTTGGCCCTCTTATGCCCATCCTCATTGACCTCTGTCAAGTACCTCTCATCTAAATAAGTTGAGATACAATTTTCATGTGGCTTCCAGAAAAAATTATCTCCTATACTGTTCCTACAGGAAACTCACTGACAGCTCATTTCTTTTGTATCATTAATTTTTTTCTTTGCTGACCTCAGGGCTCAGGTACTGGGCCAGCTCCTTTTACACATAAATAAAGGGATCCCAGCTTATAACTGTGCACCTGCTTGAGCTCCCATCCAGGCTCCAAACTCAAATAGCCAGCCTCCTGTTTAGCATTTCCACTTGGGTGCTTAACCTGCCTCTCAGGTAGAATGTGTCCTAAACAGCTTTTCCACTCCCAGCCCTGATCTACGTGCCCCCAGCATTCCCAGTCTCGGGGAAGGACCACAAATTCCACCCATGTTCACCCCTAATCCCATCTCCTCTACTTCCTCCTACAACCTGGCAAGCCACCTCAGAGGGAATAGCTCTGCTCTTCCAGCCCCGTCCAACGGCCTCTGCCACAGCCAGGGTGTCCCAGACCACAAGCCAGATCCAGTCATTTCCTGCTCAAAATTCCCTGTGCTGGGCCATCTTGGGTATTCTGGGAAGCTGGTAGCCAAGTCAGCATCATTTTCAGCCTCCCCAAATGCACCACTAAACAAGAAGACCATCGAGGGGGTCCCTAGACAGCAAATGCCAAACCCGGGGACAATCCCCACAAGGAAATCCAGTGGTGATGCTGGACACACACCCCCCCATCCGTGTGCAGCAGGCCCTGGCTGGGAGGAGGCCGGGTCGCAGAAGCTTCTCTCAGACGGGATTAGCCGATGCAAACTCGCGGGATGCCAGACGTGGCAGTGGGGAGTTTGAGAGGAGCAGCTGAAACTGGGAAAGATGTCGCCACATCGCTCACTGGTGGGAGGAAAGTGTGCAGGGAAGCGTAAGAGACTGCAAGAGTGGGCTCTGGGAACTTTTAAAACTAACCAATTAAATCTGTCTTCCTGACAAGATGCTGCACCCAGGGTGAATTTCTGGGCACAGGATCCTAATTTAGTGGGACAGGGAAAATAGAAACAAATAATTCTAGATAAAAGTGGAAAGGGGAAGCCAAGAGGTCTTGGAAAGCAATTAGCATACTCAGAATGCTACCTGCAAACAAGGGGTGAGGGGGCTCTGAGTTATAAACCAAATGTATCCCAACCACAGAGCCAAGACTTTCCTAAAAGTTCAAGCAAACTAATTTTGCATAAAAATGCACAACAGAAAGTACCAGAGTCAGCTCTCCTACTAAGAAAAAAGACAACAAAATCACCTATGGATAGGAAATACAATTCCAGAAAACCATTCCCAGAGAAACTCACAGTATAACGTGCTATTTCAAAACAAGGTGAAAAGTATTAAGACGAAGGCACACAGTCTGAAAAATAACATGTATGAAAATTGTACGAAAAAACTCAGAAATTAGGCAACATGATGTACAAGAACCAGAAGGAAAGAAATGGAAGAAAGGTCACTATAGAATGGATGCCAAACTACAATGCACAAAGGAGCTAGTTAGAAAAGCAGATAATTTCATGATCATAGAAAATAAAAACGGACAAAATCAAAAAGAAATGAAAAAAGAGACAAAAAGGACAAGAAGAAAAGGGACCAGTTTGGAAATAAACGAAAATTCCAACATATGTACGACAGGAGTCCATAAAGAAGTAAATCAAAGCAAAGAAAGAAAACAAATAGTAAAATCTATAACCCAAAAAATTATTCTGAAATAATTTTTATTTTAAAAACATTTGAAACTAGGGACTTCTGGATGGCTCAGTAGGTTAGGCATTTGCCTTCAACTCAGGTCATGATCCCGGGGTCCTGGGATCGAGTCCCACATCGTCAGGCTCCCTGCTCAGCAGGGAGTCTGCCACTCCCTCTCCTTGCTCATGATCTCTCTCACTCTCTCTTAAGTGAATAAATAAGTCTTTAAAAATAATAGATGAAGAAATAAATAAACAAATAAATAAATAACAAGATTTGAAACTACATACTGAAAAGTTACACCATATATCTGAAAATATTAATGTAGGGTGCCCAATATTACGACATTCCAGTCAAAGGGGAAAAAAATCATTTGGGGTTCTCAGTCAAAAGACCAAGTAAATTATAATGGAAAAACATAGATTGTCATGAAATTTTTAACAGCAAGTCTTAGTCTGCAAAAACAAAGGGAGTATCATATTTAAGAAAATCAAGGAAAGAGAATGTGAATCAAGAATTTTTACCCATTATAATTTGCTTTGGAATATAAAGGCTGCAGACAAATGCTAATCAACATACGAAAACATCAGGAATATTGCTTTCATAAACCCTTCCTGGGGGTCTGTGGATAATGAGCCGCAGATTACTGAAATAACTGGAAAAACATTGACTTGAGTGCTGGTGGTCAGCATTCAATATATCCCTCCGTGTAGACAGGAGCCACAGTGGGCGTTAAAGGAAGAGAGCGTCGTGACTGAGGCCCTGATGGTGGTGACAGGCGCAGCCTGTGGTGGGGACAGGGGGCCACGGGCTGCACCAGGCGAGCTGGGGAGAACAGGGGCTGCCATTGTGAGACCATTTGATGTGCGGTGTAGACAAGAGAAAGTGAGTAATGGTAGAATATTCTAATTCTGTCACCTCCTGTGTCTCAGGAGGTAGAACGTTTAACAAGGAAAGAAGGAAATAGAGACAAATGTGAAGTAGAAAAGTTCAGTTAAAACCCTTTGTTCTAAATTTGAGCTGGTAACTCCCAGGAACAATAATTAATACAGTAAGGATGAGCAGATTGTGGTTTTGAAATACAGTTTTCCACATACACCAACAAACAAAATAAAGCTTCTTGGAGGTATCTGGTTGCACCAGACAGCCGGGAAGCTAAACGAGGTTATGATGGTCACGTACAAAGCATGCAGGGTCTACTGGCCAATGGTGGGAAGGGACAATTTGAATTTTATAAAGATATTAAAATTGATTGAAACCCATCATATATGTTTAAATCCATATGTTCAAAATAAAACTTAGGATGGAAAATCATTGGTCGCTGTGGCAGGCAGAATATTGGTCCTCTGACATATGTCCATGTCCTAATCTCCCAAAACTGTGACCTTGTCTGACAAAGGTCACCTTCCAGATGTGATGAACTTAAGGATCTCTAGATGGGGAGATCTTCCTGGATTATCTGGGGATGCCTGATGCAATCACAGGATCCTTGTAAGAGGGAGACAGGAGAGTCAGGGACACGGTGAGAGGGATGGGAGGTCAGAGAAGAGGTCAGGGAAGCGGGAAGATGCTCTGCAGGCCCTGATGAGGGAGGTGCCAGCAAGGAGCCCAGGAACGCAGTCAGCGTGCAGGGGCTGGAAAGGACAGTGGCTCAAATGTTCCAAGAGCCGCCAGAAGGAACACAGCCTGTGGACCCGTTTTAGATCTGTGAGCTCCAAAACTGCGAAATGGTAAGTGTGTGTTGTTTTAAACCACTGAATTCTGCAGTAATTTATTACAGCAACAGTAGGAAATGAGTACAGTCTTTTGGAGGATGATATGGAACCAACTGATTACATTGAAAACCCATAAATGAAAAGTGGGGATCCGTCACTTGTCATGCCTTTCCGGCGTGAACAGTACCACTGGTTATCCAAACAACAGAGGCAAAGAAATACCTCTTCATAGACATATCCAAGCAAATGAACGGACAAAAGAAAACGCTGGATATTATTATTTGACAAGACCGACAAATTAATGGATATCTTCATCAAACACCCATGGCTGCTAATGTCACAAAGAGGAGAAAGAAAATACTACCATCATTAGTCTTGCAAAAAAAAAAACAAAAAACAAATCAACAAAAAAAAACAAACAAAGCTTATATCTGATTAATTCTCTGTAAATAACCAGCTTACGGAAGATACAGGGAAAACAACAGTTTAAACCCCACAGTCAGGAAACAACTGGCACTAAATGTCCTGAACCCATAAGAAATTAATCACAGGGGAAAGAAAGGATGAAAACACACCATTTAGAGATGAGAGGCATATTCCTAAAAACGAGCAGAAATACCATAAACTGTTCAGGAAGGCTTCTCTGGTGAGGAAACCCTGGGAAACACCAGCAAGTGACTACCCTGAGAACTGAGAGGGTGTCTAGTTCCAGGGTCAGAAGGGAGCA